>NW_007076569.1:173241-258176 GCF_000164805.1 Carlito syrichta | reverse complement strand
GACGGGATTAACAGTAGCAAATATCTGTCGGGGGATGGGAAAACACTTCTTATCTACAGGGTGCCTGAATGAAACGTCATTGTACACCTAACCCTTAACTGTACCCCACAAAACCATAATAAAAAATACTGATTAATGAAAAAAAAAAAAGATGGCTGTTTTCTCCCTGTGTCTTCACATGTCTACTCTCTGTATGTATCTGCATCTTAATTGCCTCTTCTTATAAGGACAACAATCATATTAAATTGGGGCCCACCATAACAAACTTATTTTGACTTAAGTACCTCTTTAAAGATGCTATCTTCAAAATCAATTATACTCTAAGATACTTCGGGCTAAGACTTCAACATATGAATTGGAAGGAGGAAATAATTCAGTCCATACAGGAGTAACTTGGCAGCACTTACAACTTTCATGATATCCTTCTAGGCATAGCCTACTGCTACTACCTAAAAGCCACACCAAGGCTACAGCTTCTACTTATCTCCTCAGGGTAAGACTTCCTGTTCCTTGAGAGAAGTTCTTGTCTGTCATTAATACCTTAAGACAATTCTTCTAGTCTCCACAGCAGTTTTTAATCTTGTGGAGAGTGTGAATTTTGTGGTGAATCCTGTGGTCGACACTTCATGGTACAGTTCACCCATGGTAAGCGAATAGATGAGTGTGACAGACATGCTCAGTTTTATTTCAAGCTCCATTTTCACTCTTTTCTCCCATCTTTTTGATTCATTTGCTTGATATTTAATTTGTCAATTGGTCAAATTTTATGCAACTTCATAGGCTGCCTGAAATACTTTCCAGAACAAAGGAGGGTATAAAGGGGACTGTTAGGACATACCAGTCTGCACTACCACCACTCCTTTCTAAGAATGGGAACTACACTTCCCAAGAACCCCTTCTCTATGTTTTTCCAATGAGAGGAACTCATGTGATATTTGGAAGGCCAAAAGGAAGTGGAAGCCATCAATCTTCGAGACAGTTACTGCCAGATGTGTGGACAGATGAGTGATCCCCGTGGCTTCCTGGTAAGCTCTTTATCACTGAGACAGTTGGTGGAAACTCTTTGGAGAGTCTCAGGAGGTCCAGGCAAGCTTTTGAGAGTCACATGCTTTGGGACTTCAGGCTGAGATCCTTAGGGATCAACTCACTGGACTTTCCGGGAAAACTTTCCCAAACCTGTTGCAGCAGCTTCTCTCATTCTCCTAAATTTTCTAATTTGTATGCAAGCTCTTATTTTCATTTTTAATATCCTAACCAAATTTTGCCTGCTACATGCATAATAGCAAGCTATCATACCCTTGTACCCTGCTAGTGGGAAAGTAAAATGGCACAGTCTCCTTGAAAATTACTTTGATGTTTCTTTAAAAAGTTAAATATAGATTTACCATATGATCCAGCAATTCTACTTACAGGTGTATACTCTAAAGAATTGAAAGTAGGAATTCGAACAAATACTTATATGCTGATGTTCATAGCAGTGCCATTCACAATAGCCAAAAAACATTAAAAAATGAGGTGTTCATTCCACAGATGAGTGGATAATAAAATGTTGTATGTGTATATGGTGGAATATTATTCAGCCAAAAAAGGGAATGAAGTTTCAAAATATGCTACAGTAGGGATGAAACATGATAACATGTTGAGTGAATTAAGCCAGACACAAAAGGGCAAATATTGTATGATTCCACTTACATGAAATATCTGGAATAGACAAATTCTTAGAGACAAGAAGTAACATTACCTAGGAGCTGAGAGGAGAGGAGAATAGGTTGTTTTTGTTTAATGGGGACAGAGTTTCTAATTGGGATGATGAAAAAGTTTTGGAAAGAGATAGCAGTGAGGGTTGCACAACACTGTGATTGTACTTAATACCATTGAATTATATACTTCAAAATGATTACAGTGCCAGGGACGGTGGCTCACTCCTATAATCCCAGGACTTTGGGAGGCGGAAGTGAGAGGATTGCATAGACTCTGGGGTTCAAGATTAATCTGGGCAACTTGGTGAAATCTCTTCTCTACAATAAATCAAAAAATTATCTGGGTGTGGTGGTGCAGACCTGTAGTTCCAGCTACTTGGAAAGCTGAAGCGACCAGATTACCTCAGCTCAGCAGGTCAGCAAATCAAGGCTGCAGCAGCTGTGAGGGTGCCACTGCACTCCAGCCTGGGCAACAGAATGAAATTTTGACTAAAAAACAAATGGTTACAGTGGCCAATTTTATATTATGTGTATTTTAGCACTATAAAAAATGTTTTAAAAAATCCATTGTGACAAGCAGACTCCTAGAAGTCACCTGTGTGCAACCAACTCATTTTACCAGAGGTAGTCAATATACATGGACATGCACTGTGTACCAGATACCAAGTATATGTCTGCAGAGAGAAAGACAAAATTCCATTTTATCCACCTGTGGGGAGAAATCCCCCTGAGATTATACAGTTTTTATTCTTCCATCCTAGGTTACGAGTCTAACCAATGCCCAGTTCAAGCCTTTCTTGCCTCACTGATTCAAAAATCCTTCCCCAGTCAGCAGAGACACTCGTTCTCTTCAGCACACCTTGTCCCAGCCCCTATACTGTCTACTTATTTCTAACCAGCTTCAATACCTAGACCAGCATAAATGGCTTCCTGAGAACCTTCTGATCCCTGGGTTTAGAAAACTAAAGTCCTTTTCTTTATTAGTATTCACTTACCTTTTCATTAAACCACTATGCTCTTATTTCCAAAGCCATAGGCCTAGATATAGAGGAATTGCTGAGTTTGTAGTTTACTAGTGTACCATTTGTGTGAGAAAGAGCGAATGGGTGTGTGTGTGCATGAGTCCACACACTCATCTCAGCCCATACAATCCATAATTCAAATTAAAATAAAGCTACTGCTGGGCTCGGTGGCTCAGCCTGTAATCCCGCACCTTGGGAGGCTGAGGTGAGTGGATTGCCTGAGCCCGCGGGTTCAAGACCCGCCTGGGCAGCGAGACCTCATCTCTACAATCAATCAAAAAATCAGCCGGGCGTGGTAGCGCATGCCTGTAATTCCGGCTACTTGGAAGGCTGAGGTGGAAGGATCACTGGAGCCCAGCAGGTTGAGGCTGCGGTGGCCGGGAGCAGCCACTTCACTCCAGTCTGGGCGACAGAGCGAGACTCCAACTCAAAAAATAAAATAAAATAAGATAAGATAAAATAAAATAAAATAAAGCTACTATCTTCTGGGCTTACAAGAGCCCATTCACCACCACATCTCATTGTTCAGGACCATAGACCAGTACAACTTGACTTCAATTCCACAGGGTTACATACTGTGTATTGTCATAGCCCTTTAAATATTTTCCAGGTGTGGAAGTGAACTCTACCCCTTTGTTTCAGTTTCTATCCAGATTACCATCTATGCTTGCTTCCTTTAAGATTAAATAAACACTAAACTGTGTTTTGGGTGATTATGAAGGTGATGGCTAAGTCCTTATTTGTATTCAGGGAAGTGGAAAACTATCCTGGGATTCAGACGAACTTGACTTTCTTGATTTTCTACTGACTGCTTTGTGAACTTGAAGATGTTACTTCTCTAAGCTTGAGTTTTTTCATGTTAAAACAAAAGTGGGGAGGAGATTTGAGTTGATGAATTATTAGGTTCTTTCCAGTTCTAGGAGCTCTTTATTTGGTCAAAGCAAATCTTAGATTCTTCCTGTTGTGTGAGACTGTCTATTTCAGGTGTTTAGCGGTGTCAAGAAGCAGTGTCAGAACAAGGCAAGGTGATGACCACAGAGAAGGCTTCAGGCACACAGAGGTCATATGACCATTGCTGAGACTCCAAGATAAAGTAAAGATGCCAGAACCTGTCCCATAGATTATGCTGCCTTTTGGTCTGACCAACTGATTGACTCACTTCAAGTATTTTTAGTTTTATAAGCATGTAGTATGTTATCATTACATCATTTTTGTGATGGGGCATCTCTATTTTGTATACAGACTCTGTGATTTACAAAAGAGCTTAATTATGAGATCCTCCATAGAAACATACTCTAGTGAAAATACTCGCCTGTGACATAATTGCATAATAAGGAGATAGCCGGGGAAGAATCCTTGAAGGGCAGGGTTGCTGGTGGGCCCCGCCTTACACAGGTACTCAACCTTCATTCTAGGCAGATTCCTCCTTCTCTCACCCTCTCCACTCATCCTCCCTGGCCCAGGCAGCCTCTGTGCTGAGTTGTCTCCCAAACGTAAATGTTGTTCAAAATTCTATTATTCTCCTAGGAGAAGACATACTATGTATTTTGGCTTCTCTCTAAGGCCAATGTCTAGCTTCTCTCTAAGGCTAATATATAGTTTGGGTCTTTCTGGACACTGCAATCTAACACTTCCAGCTGGTTGGCTCCAAATCCTGACATGATTAAAATGTATGGCATTTGGGAGCCAAGCTTGGTGGCTCACACTGCAATCTCAACACTTTGGGAGGCTTAGGTAGGAGGATTGCTAGAGGCCAGGAGTTCGAGATCAGGCTGGGGCAGCAGCCATCTCTATAAAAAAATTTTTTTTTAATTAGCTGGGCATGATGCCACATGCCTTTAGTTTTAGCTACTCAGGAGGCTGAGGCAGGATGATCCCTTGAGCCCAGGAGTTTGAGCTATGAGGTCACCACTGTACTCCAGCCTGGGTGACAGAGTAAGAGCCTGTCTCTTAAAAAAGAAAGAAAAAAGAAAGAAACATGGCATTTGGGGCTGTGCTAGTTCCTGGATTTCAACCCACACTGTCCACCTTAGCCTGTTTATACACTGCAAAAGAAACAGGACATTGCACAATGAAATTGTCCTCACTTACATCTGTCTTCAGGATTGTAGAGTAATTTGCAAAATCTTAGAGGCCCTTCCTTTCCACCCTACCTTCACTGGAGGAGCAACCAGGAGGTTCACCCTTGAGTGTGAGCTGCTCACAGCTAGGATTGGACTCTGAACCCATCTTTTAGTCTTATGGATTCCACCACCACTTTACAGAAACAGGATGGCCACTTAGGATCATAGGTTCCTCATCTGTAAGATAAGAGATAAGCCTAAACCATCTCCATTTCCCTGAATTAGATAAAAATATGTCCAAGCTGGGCATAGTCGATCATGCCTGTAATCCCAGCACTTTTGGAGAGGCTGAAGTAGGAGGATCATTTGGGACCAGAAGTTTATAATTCCAGCTAAAGCAAAGCTACTATCCTTTGGGTTTACAAGAGCCCACCTACCACATCACATTGTATGGAACCATTACCCAGTACACCTTGACTTCAATTCCACAAGGTTACATACTTTGTTACATACAGAGATCAGTCTGGGCAACATAGGGAGACCTCATCTTTACAAAAAAGAAGAAAAAGAAAAATAATTAGTATGAATAAGTCTGGCTGCTGAAAGAGACCCAAGATGACATGGATTCACATGTGAAAGCTAAAGTTGGGAATAATGAATCTGCTCTCTGATGTCTCAGGAGCTCAAGTACTTGGTACTTATTAAACTGCTCTGCCATCCTAGATTTTGCCTTCATCTACTGGAATGGAGAAATGGGAAGTGGAGGCCACATCTTTTTCTTTCTCCTTCCTCAACCTCTCAAAAAGTGCTGGGATTATAGGCGTGATCCACAATGCCTAGTTCGGACATATTTTTATCTAATACAGGGGCAATGGAGATGGTTTAGGAAATTGCACTCGTGCCTCAGAACTTGGATACATGGCCACAGCTGTCTACCAGGGTGATTGGGAGAATATATGACCAACTATAACATCTACTACCTAGGAAGAAGAGGAGAATGAATATCAGGGCTACCCTGCAGTGTTGACCCCAGACCTTCCTAGGTATATCATTCTGTGTCTGTGAGCTCATGGGTGAAGGTGGGGCAGGGAATATGAGAATCACAACAGAGACAGACACTACAGGGGTTTCCAGGGACAGTGACCTCAACTGCCACATTGATGTGTGCAAAACACAGTGCTGGCATCTGCTTCTGGTGAGAGCTTAGACAGCTTATTATCATGGTGGAAGGCAAAGAGGGAGTAGGTATGTCACATGGTGAGGGTGGAAGCAAGAGACAGAAGAAGGTGTCAGTGCCAGGCTCTTTTAAATAACCAGCTCTCAATAGAGCAAAAACTCACACATTACCAAGGAGACAGCACCCAGCCATTCATGAAATATTTGTCCCCATAACCCAATCTCTAGACTCTACCTCCAACACTGTGGATCACATTTTAATGTGAGATTTGAAGAGGACAAATGTCTAAACAATATCACATGATTTCTTTCTTCCTGTATGCTGGTGGGGAAACAGAACTCAAATAGAAAAGTTTGGTATCACAGTATAAGTGCCTTGGTAGAGGTAGAGATTTGGACCTGCCTTCACAGATTGAAGAAAGAAAATGAAAAATCTATGACTGTTGAGTAACACAGACAAAAGTAACCAGGTTCTAAAATACATGTTAAGGATGATGATATTCTAGGGTGTCAGGAAGGGGGAAGATTTGTGTAGGTTACATATGAGAGAAAGGCCTTAATAGGAGTAGATCTTAAAAGGTGAGTAGAATGGAGTGGGAGAAGGAGATGATGAAAAGTCACCATAAAGATTTTGTCTCAAATTTTTAAATGGAGACACTATAGAGATTTTTGAGTTGAAGGTGAAGAAAAGAGAGACCTTTGGGAGTTTTATCCTTAATGCGAAAGGGCAAGTAAAGCTCTTTAAATGTCTTTCATATCCATTTATAAAAGTCCTTATAACATGGTATTTTATAGACTCGTAATAGCTCTGTAAGGAAGAGGGGGAGGAGAGAGGGAGAAAGCGATAACATGGAGCTCAGTGACATTAGGGCAGTAGGCCCAAGCCACCTCCGTAAGAACAGAGTTTCAACTCAGGCATTCTGGTCCCAGATCTGGTGATTCTTACAACTACTCCTAAAATGGAAAAGTCAAAATTCAAATGATCTGAGCAGAAGGAAGAGGATTCAAGCTGACCCAGAGGAGATTGGGAGCAGACAGAAGCTGAGGGGAGTTTAGGAATACTCAACAGGGTGACCTGCTTCAAATAGCTAATACCCTTGGGACAGAAGGCTCACATCCTGAAAATGGATCCCCAAGACACTCTATCATATATTCCTCCTAGGGCCATCTTCAAGATGGGAACAACCAAAGGAAACATAAAAGGAAACTCTACACTTGAATGTTATGCAGTCCCTAGAAAGGATTTCTCTAGGAGACTGTCAATTTCCAATAGAAACTCTACAACTTCCTAGCTTTCAGGGACAGTGGAGTCTGCTGGGCAATAGATGGGAAAGGATGCCTTCTTGAAGACTCTTCTGCCCTGAGATAGCATAAGTTCATGGCCATATTGTTGCTAGGAGGAACGACTCAACCCACTGTCTCCTTGGCCAGAGGATAGCACTTTCTGCCCACAAAGAGAAGTAGTTCACAAGCCACTTTTTTTTTAATCCACAAGAAAAAAAAACCCCCAAAAAACAGAATGATGGGTGTGTGGGCAGAAATCCAACTTTATAAGAATTTCAACGGATGCAAATTGTTTCCTGGATGAGAGCTAATGACAGCTAATAGGCCAGTCCTGGGTACCAGGGAGATGACCTAGCAGCAGTTTCCTATTTCTGTTGGCTGCAATCACAATTTACATCTGCTATTTTCATTCTCCTCCCATATTATTGGCAACACGGCCACATTTTCACACTTCTACTTCTCCCCAAGGACGTCAGCATGTCTGCTTTACATAGGGACACAAAAGAACAAGCATGCCCTCACTGAAGAAATGGGAAACAAACCTGCGCAAGCCTAAGCTTGCTGTGCTACCTGATTATTCCAATATATACATACACCAGCCAGTTCGGTTTGTTCAAAAGCAAAGGCAATGGAGTTGCTTTAAATTTATAAACTGACAAGGTTCTGAGTAATAGTGAATCACTGCTCGATATTTCACTTAAACCCCAGACAGGGAGCTAGCTCCCACAGCAGCTCTTTTTGGGTCATAAGAATTCATCAGAGGATCACTCACAGCCCTCAGCCCTGAGCTAAGATGAAGAGCTAGACAAGGCCAAGGTCAGCCATATCCAGGGAGAGGCTGTCAAGCACCAGAAAATGATTCAGGGGGCAAAAACATTCACCCAAGTGTTGGCAAAGCAAGAGAAGGTGAGGGAGGGAGTTTTGAGAATATGAAAAAAAGAGAACAAAAATTCTTGCTTGACTAGGCAGGATTTGGATGCAATAAAGGAGTCTCACAGCATGACCCCAAGGCAGACATTGTCTCGGATTAGCCTAAGAGTCCTATTTCTTCTCATCATCACCTTGCTCCTCTCCTCAGACACCTTCCTCACCACCAACACTGTATGTGCCCCGAAAATTCCAACTCATCTTTTAAGAGCCTGCAGAACATGATCTTGTTTGGAATTCCTGCCTCAATTTCACCAAAACTATTCAGTGTGTGTCTTACTTTTCACCACAATGCACTATAAAGGTTTGTCTTTGTTTCTACCTCCTTCACTTGATGGTGATCACCTCAAACGCAAGGACAGTTCTCATTTATCTTTATACCCCCAATTGGCATAATGCTTCCCTGGATAGAGGACTGCATGTGAATAAATAGAGAAAAGAAAGGAAAATAAAAATAAGAGGTGGAAGGAGAGGTAAAAAAGAGGGAGCATTTAGTTTTCAATTCAACAAGATACTTTAAATCAGATGAAATGACACAGGCTGAATTGCACTAGCAGAGAGCAAAGACCAATTCCATTTTAAATCTGCTTTTAATCCTATTGATAAGACTTTACATTTTACATGCTTTACTGACAAGGATAATAAAAAGATCTGGTAAGCGTCTCAAAGGATAAGTTTAAAATAGGGTGATCTTGTTGTAGATAACAAGCTACTCTGCCACCATAGCTGCCGGCCTGCTTGGAGGTGCTCAGTCTTTTGGCTGTTATTTCCAGGAAATCAGGGTAGAAAGAAACTGTGCCATTTTGCTCACCACTTTGATATCCCAGGGGCTCTGGGAGACTCCGTCAGCTGAAGGCTTCTGAGGGATCCTGGCAGGTTTCCAAACGCCTACCTCACTACTGTCAGGATCAGCTCAGACCCTCCTAGAGAGATGAAATGAGGCCAGAGGATGGTTTGGAAGATAATGCCAGAACTCTTTAGAGGGAATCATATGTAAAAAAAATTTCACAGTTCCTTCAACTGAGCTGTCCTCTATGCCTGAATGAGTTTTCTCCTATCATTTGGTTAAAATGAGGGTGCTACAGAAGGCATTTCCACTCACAAATCCTGGTGCAAACAGAGGGAGCTCTTCATGAATGTCAGGAGAAGCCAAGAAGGGTCATGAATTTCTACCACTTTGTTAGATAACCATGAAGCAAGGGTGCAGTTTGAGAGGAACTAAGAATTACTAACTCACCTTGGGATTCACACATTTCCAGTGGAATTTGGAAAGGGTAGAATGTGATGGTTAAATTTATGTATCAACTAGGCTGGGCCATGAGTTACCCAGACATTTGGTTAAGCATTATTCTGGGTGTTTCTGTGAGGATGCATTATATCAGATGAACATCTAAAGCAGTAAACTTTCAATAAAGCAAATTGCCCTCTATAATGTGGGTGGGCCTCATCTAATTAGTCAAATGTCTAAATAAAACAAAAACACCGATCGTCCCCAAGCAAGAGAGAATTTTCTGGCAGATTCTCTTCAAATTCCATCAGCAACATTGGCTCTTCCTGGTTCTGTAATAGACTGTCTTCAGATTGGAGTTGGAATATTGGCTCTCTTGGATCTCTATTCTGCAGATTTTGGGCTTGCAAGCCTTCATAATCATGCTAGCCAATTCTTATAATAAACCTCTTTCTATACAAACACACGTTCTATCGGTTCTGCTTCTCTGGAGAACCCTTACTAATATGGGTTGGGGGTAAATGGTAGACTCATTAGCAGTCAATTTACTGAAAGATTGAATATACAAGTGGACAATGACTAGACCATATATCAAAATAGAATCTTGACCCACAATCTACAACAACCAATCCAGGAAATTAACCAGTTATCTACAGTAACCAACCCAGGAAGATAGTCTTCTCTCTGTAAGTCATGCTTCCAGAAAATTTGACCACTCTCTCTAGAAACTAGTCCAGTAAGCCAAACAATCCCTGTAACAACTGGACCCAAACAGCCAGAACTTGATTAATTACTGAAAGCTTTCCTAATTTTTTGCCCCCATTTCCAACTCAGTACCAACCAGAGAAAGTCAAACATGAACACTTAACCAATCACATAGGATGCCTCACTTCTAATTAGCCTGTGAACAGCCTCCCTGTGCCAACAGCCTCTAATCAGGGCACACTTGAAACTTCAATTTTTCATTATGAAACTTTCCCATTCCCATCCAAAACACCCTCATGGAAACACCTAAAATAATGTTTGACCAAACATCTAGGCATATCATGACCCAGCCAAGTTAGTGACACAAAATTAACCATCACATCACCCCTCTCCCCCTCCCATTGCCCACAAATTCTGCTGGAAGTATGTGACTCCTGAGGTGAGCCAGTACCTCTTGCTTTTGTTCAAGTTGCACCCTTGCTTGATGGATATCCAAAAAAGTGACAGAAAGTCTTTCCCTCCTTGGGTTCTCTAGGCTCTCATGCAGGACCTCATCTGCATTTGCTGCAGGACTTGTGAGCAGAAATGCCTTCTGTAGTACCCTCATTCCAACCAGATGTGAGGAGAAGAGGCAAGTGATGTTGGGTGATTCCCTAGGTGGAGCAAGCTCTGAATAAATAACCTTTGCTTATTCTTGTTTGATTGGTATTCATTGATATCTGTGTTATCTAAGAAACAAAGGAGCTCTTGGGAACAACTCATTCAATGGAAGAAAGAGTATAGCCCCAGAGTTTGGTTCAAAGACAGTGGACCAGCCTCAGAAAGAAAATATGATCCAGCAGTCCCATAGCCTGCCTTCCTGGTCAACCCTCAAGAGAAGGGAACTACAGTAAATGAGGGTGAGATAAGTGAAAGCTCTCTTATGCAACCATCTATCTCAGATGTTGAGAGTACAAGGGGACAGCCACATTGTTGCCAACGACTTTTACAACAACTTTGACAGTGACACCAGATGAAATCCTCAGGTGTCAGGATCTCCAGAGGCAGGACCTTTGTGATTCACAGCAGATGCAGACAAAGTTTCCAAGCACAGCAAAGACAGAGAAGAGGGCAGGTGCCAGGAGTATGCAGGTCCTCTGAGCTTTGCGAAATGCCAGAACAATGTGACAGAACCTTGAGGGACTGACTTTCAGGCAGAGTAGGAGTGAGCAAAGTCCAAGAAAACCTGCTTGATGGTGGTCACTGTAATCCTGAGCTTATCTCAGCTGGTTCAGACCAGAAATCACAGGCTATACCTAGGATTTCAATAATTGCATTAGCTAAATTCTTCATAAAATATCTTTTCTATATTTTTGCCTTTCTGCATTCCCCTTTTCTCTTCTGTATTTGCAATCCTGTTGTGTTTCTTATAGTGATATGTGTGGGTCAGACATGGTACCATGAAAAACAAGAGAGAACTATATGTGTCTCACTGTTATTAATGAAATAACAGCATGATAGGTTATATATGCTTCTGTGAAAGTGTCATGGGATCATCCCACCACGTAGCACATGAATAAAACAGGCCCATCAACAAATAAGGCAACCAAGATATAAATGTTCATTTATTTGTATGCATGCTTGTTAAAGTTGAAGAGTAGTCTCATTTAAAACAAAACAAAAAAAATGTTTTATAGTGATCAGTTAGGACCATTTTCTAAAATTGTGAAATACTCAATGTAAATGAATTTCTGTTTATATATTTATTTCCTTCATAAGTTTGATGGAGAGGTATTTTTTTTTAAACTGTGTTTTGTGACTGAACATGGTGGTTCATACCCATAATTCCAGCATGTTGGGAGTCTGAGGCAGGAAGATTGCTTAAGACCAGCACTTTGGGACCAGCCTGGGCAACACAGTGAGACCCCATCAGTACAAAATTAAAAAGAAAAAGAAAATAGGCTTTGTTATTATTCAGGTATGGCAAGGATATCAGATCAGAAGATGATACCATTGAAAAGACAGCTCCCAAGAGGAGGGGGCATGACATGCCATGGGGTGACCACTCAGGAAAGCACCAGAATCAATCAGGAGGCAGAGGGAATGATGAAGAAAATGCAGCCAGGAGCCTTGACTGTGGCTTTCCCGGGAAGAAATGGAAAGGACAGGGAAGGGAAGGGCAAGGTAAGCATACTTAGAATTGGCTAGTATGAATAACTTTAGCAGGTTCTGGGAAATAAGAACTGTCCCTGGCTGTCTGTTACCTGGCCTTGGGTGGTTGGGTGAGGCAGTAGTGGCCTTAAGTGTGAGAGTCCCGTGAAGGAGGTAGTGGGGTGTAGGCTCTGGGTTGGCTGGTTTACATGTGACAGGCACACCACAGGCCAATCCTTCACTATCTCTAGGAATTGGCTAGAGAAGAGAGGCCTTTCTCCAGGGTCAGCAAGACCCAGAAACCACAGCATTAAAAACACACAGTTAGTACAAGTGCATGTTCATTGTCTAGAAGTTCATAAGGCCTTTGAAGAACAAAATATCGTCAAAGGAGTCCTTTTGTCCTTCTGTGAAATTGCACATTCAGGTGGCTGTGATATTTATACAGTAAGATGCTAACAAGCCTTCAAGGAACCTCAGCCTAATTCAAGTCAACACTTACTCAGCCCTCACAATAAACAATTAGGTCAGCGTCTCTGGGCGTGAAACGGTGAGTTTCTGACTTCTGGGCATCCCCCTCTGCTCCAACTCTCTATCTCCTGCTTCAATTTGCCCAGAGATCACTTTGTACTCTAACTCTACCTCGACTCTTTACCCATGGTTTGATGGCTAATCTTGTACGAGTGGTGTGCTTGACTCAGCTTGTGAGGGCTGATAGTTAAATTTTCAGGAATTTTATGAACTGGTTGTTAAACACTGCCATTTAAAAATATTAGATCATATAAACGAGCAATTAAATAAATTACATTCAGAACAAAGTTAATAAGTACCCAAAACTTGACCCTTTCAAATAATTTTATCATTTTATTAGCATTATTTAATTATATCTTATGACTAGCTATGCTCTTGAAATTGTTTATTTCTATTTTGTCTGTGTAATGAAAATGCTATATAGTGTGTGATCTGCAATCTCTTCTTAGTGGCAAGTCCGGACATAATATTGGTGACTTGAAATTAGCCATAGTAGTATAGTTAGACCCTAGAAATCAGCAACACCACAAAATCAAGATAAGATGGGGAAAACTGTTAATACTACAGATAAAACGTCAAAGTTTGTAGAGTCTATATCTATGACATTGTGAATAGCAATGAGAAATGGCAAAATATTCTAATATTTGAAAACTTTACCTGACACAGCAAATAAGTGCCTTACAACATTGATGAACAAGTTCTCATAGAAGACTTTGTTGTTTCACTTGTGTTTACTCCTAATATAAAAAATATCTTTATATTGGAACTATTCTAGTTCATCAATTTCAACCAGAAGTTAGGTATGGATACAAGAGTTTGGTCAAAATCACCAAAAGCATTCTGTGAAAATTAATTAGCTATAAGGAGTTTAAGATAAAGTGTGTTATATACTTTGATTGGTGAAATTGTGTGTTATATTGCCTTTTGTCAGTAAAATTTATAATTCCTGAAGAGCTACTTGCCAAACATTTACCAGCACACAACTGGTTTCTACTATTCCAAGCCTCAGTTTTTTAGAAAATGAACTAAGAGATTGTTTTAGATGGACTTTGTTTCCTTTCAGTTCTAATTCTGTAATCTGGAGGAATTTTTCTCATTTTATAATTAAAAATTATGCTCTCAATAGAATTATACTCACAATAACTGACTAAGAAGGCACAGATTTGATGACTCATTACTGAAATGGGAGTTTAAGTAAAACTAAGCGGGGGAAGGACTAGCTTTCCAGGTCTTAAAATAAAGAGGGGACATAATTCCTTCCCCCTGTGCCTAGTGGCTTCCTTGGAATGCCTTTCCAGAGGTCACTGTCATGAGTTATTCACCAAAATAACCATAAGAGAGGGACTGGCAGCAGGCAGTATCCCACTCATTAGACAACTATTTGTTGAGCACCTACCATATGCCAGGTGCATTTCTGGGCACTGGGACTACAGCAATGACATCCACTCCCTCATGGAATATACAGGCTACTGAGTATGGCACGTTGTTACAACAGGTGAATGCACTTCCTTCCTTCCTTCCTTCCTTCCTTCCTTCCTTCCATCCTTCCTTCCTTCCTTCCTTCCTTCCTTCCTTCCTTCCTTCCTTCCTTCCATCCCCCTCCTTCCTTCTTTTCTTCTTTTTTTTTTTTTAAGGAACCAGGTCTCCCTGTCCAATCACTTAGACTGGAGTGCAATGACATGGTGATAGCTCACGCAGCCTCAAACTTCCAAGCTCAAGCAATCTTCTGCCTCAACTACCCAAGTAACTGAAACTATAGGTGTACACAACCACACCCAGCTATTTTTTTGTTTGGTTGGTTTGTTTTCAGTTTTTATAATTTTTTTTGTAGAGACAGAGTCTCGTTTTATTGCTCAGGCTGGTCTCGAACTCTTAGCTTCAAGCAATCCTCCTGCCTTGACCTCTCAAAATGCTGGACTTGCAGACATGAGCTACTGCTCCTGTCCAGGAAACTTTCTATAAAGAGCCAGATAATACATATTTTAGTCTTTACAGACTATTTTGTCTCTGCTGGAACCGCTCAACTCTGCCCTTGCAATATGAAAACAGTAACAGACAATAAATGAAATAGCATGAATGGAAGATAAGCCCACAATGAGGTACCAGAGCCTAATATGGATGAAGAGGGCATCCCCATGGGGCAAGTGGAAATAGCAGTATAGCAGATTGGTTACAATGAAAGCTTAATACAATCAGGAAACATATTAAGAAAAGTGGGAGTCGGGTTTCTTATAGCCAGAAAAGACTTACAAATATGAAAAGGGAGAAAATGAGAATAAATCCTGAGGTATTGAGTTGAGTTAGAAATAAAAGTGTCAATTCATATTTGTGTGTGTGTGTGTATACATATATATATATATATATATATATATATATATATACAGAAATATATACAATATGAATGTGGAGGTGGAATCTCACTCTGTTGCCCAGGTTGGAGTGCGGTGGCATATTCATGGACACCCAGTGTCGACCTGCTGGGCTCTGGTGATCCTTCTGTCTCAGCTTTCCAAGTAGCAGGAACTACGAGCGTGCACTACCATGTCTGGCTAATTTCTTTTTTTTGTTGATTTATTGTAAAGACGAGGTCTTGCCAAGCTGCCTGGGATGGCCTCAAACCCACAGGCTCAGGCAATTCATTCACCTCGGCCTCCCAAAGTGCTGGGATTACAGGCTGAGCCACCAAGCCTGGCCAGGATGTGTAGATGTTTATACCTATTTATACATATTATATATGTACACCTGTATTTCCAGATCTATCCACTGAAAATCCTAGAAGCAGTGACTTATCAAGAACATTTAGCATACATAATTTCCTGATTTTGGTTTCTAAATGCCATTACTTGCTAAAAAAGAAGCAAGAGCTTCTGGGGGGAAAAATGGCTGATTCCAAGGCTGGGTTAGGCAAAGCAGCCAGTGAATATCTTGTCCCAGAAGAGAAAAAGGAAGGGCTCAAAGAATGATGGGGATATTTCACAAAGGTCCAGAAACCAACTTGAAGGAGCTCCTGCTGGCCAAATATTGGGCAATTTGAGCATCAAATAAGTGACAATAGTAATGGATTATATTCTATTGAATAACATAAGACTCCTTGAGACTTTGTTGATATAGATACATGAAGAATGAAAAAAGAGGAGATTGGAAGTTTGATAAAAAATAGATATTTAAATAGTCAAATAGTATCTCCCTACAAAATAAATAATTACAAAGGGAAAAAGAGTGTATCTAAATTTGGGAAGCCCAGCAAACACCAACCTCATCAAATAATCAAAGTAAATGTCACCAGTACTGGAATAAGCTGAAATGAGGCCCCACCTAATAGCATCCAAAGATGCCCAAGAATCTCATCAAAAAATACGACAATTTTATTGAGGGACATTTTACAAAATAACCTGCTGATAATCTTCAAAAGTGTCAAGGTCATGAAAGTCAAGGAAAGGGTGAGGAACTACTCCAGAATGAAGGAAACTGAAGAGATGAAAACTGAATGTAATGGCAATTCTGTACTAAATTTTTTTTTTTTTTGCTATAAAGCACATAATTAGGACAACTAGCAAAACTTGAAGGGTATCTGAGTATTCGATGGTAGTAATATATCACTGTTAATTTCCTGAATTTGATGATTAAAATGTGGTACTGTAGAGAATATTTTTGTTTATAGGAAATCCACACTATAATTTTCAGGAGTAACAGGGCATCGTGTTGGCAATTTATTCTCAAAAGGCTCAGAAGAAAAGTCTTTGTACTGTATACACACACACACACACACACACACAAATACACACACACACACACACACATACATACATAGTATTGTGATGATGTAGGAAAATATGACTTTGTTTTCAGGAGATACATGTTAAAGCATTTAGGGGTAAAATATGATGTCTAAAACTTACTTTGAAATGATTTGGCAGGGAGAGAGAAGATAGCAAACCATTAACATTTGGTGAAATCTGTGAAGGGTGTACTGGTTTCATTCTTTCAACTATTCTGGAGGCTTAAAATGTTTCTAAATAAACAGTGGAGGAGGTGTCAAATGAGAAAAATTGTAAACATAAAGTTTCTAGAAATTCTAACGGGGGGCTAATAATGAAAACTATCATCATGCTTTTGATGATATTCTTGCCTTGCTTTGTAACATGGAGAAACATGTCGGACTTTGCTCTCTTTCAAAACAAAAGACAGTTACACAGGAAAAAGTTTGCTCTGGTGTTATAAAGAGTTTAGCTGTATTCCAGCTTCTGTGAAACTACTTTCTACTCCTACCAGGCGTATCAGGCTCACCCTAGTATGCTTCTCTCCCTCTGCTTGCAGAAAAGTCACCAACTCTTTATTTCTTCCTACCGCACCTCCAGGTGAGTCAAAGTAAGGCATCCCTAGGCCTCCCACTTCTTTCCACAGGATCTGTATCCTCACTTATGCAAAGGAGGCACAAGTAAAGAAGGGCTTTTACAGGAAGGGCCTTCGAGAGCTTGTGCTGGAGACAAAGTCATTTTATCCTGTGAGAATGACCAACTTGGTGCCTATAGCCTAGAAACTCTTCAGGGGCTCACAGAGTGTTCAAGATCTGAAAAAAGTATTTAGTGTGAAAAGAAGAAAAGCAGCCTCTGACATCCAGGAGATGGCCCAGTGCTTGGTGTGATCCTGTGGAACATAAATAATTTTAAGAAAACCATCATCAAACAAGGCCACTGTGTAACTATATTAGATCAAGATAAAAACAAGACCACTCCATAATCATGCCAATATACAGACAAAACATGAACCTGTCCAAGTCAAAGTATGCCAAACACTCTCCTCACCTCCCATTCCAGCCAGTGACCTGGGCTGCCTTACCAATTACAACTTTAACCTTCCTCAGTATATTTTCCTTCTAGATGAGATTTATGAAAATATCTAATCACTTCCTGACAGCATCCAATTCAGAGCAAAGCCCCACTTCCCTGAGCCCTCTCTCAAATCACCCAACACCCAACACAAGTCCAAATGCAACAATAGATTCTTTCTAATACCTTCTTATTGAGATGCCCGATGGTTTCCCATGGTGTATGTTCTCCCTTACTGCAACAAGTGATAAAATTAATTTAAATACAGGTGTGTCCCTGGAGGGCTTTGGGTAAAGGACAATTATTTCATTTCTGTGGGCTGAAAAACAATCGACCCCAGAATACTTAAAGAAAACAAATTGGTAAATACTAAGTGAAATAACACCATGTCAACTTCCTTTACTATTACATTTATAATCCATAAAATTTTAAGATCTCTGAAAATAATTTGTATGTTAGATTTGATTATCTTACTGCACAAGAATTCTGCTGGCTAATTACTGAGTAATCATAGCCAATTGTAAATTAAATGAGTAGCCAATTTCATAAGCAAATTTTGAGTTAGTATAATATGTTTGACAGAACACAGAAGTTAGAATGCCTGAGGTCTATAAAGATTTTAAATACCTTGGATGGAGAATAGGATGCAGGTCTGTTTGGAAGCAAAGGTGACTGAGGAACAGAGAATGGCAAATACCATCAGCTCAGGGATGAATGGACTGGGTTTCTTGGGACAAATCCCAAGACATCAAAGAGAAGCTTCTGATCTCGGGTGGAAATCAACTGGACCAAGAAAAGGAGTTCACTCCACCTTTCACACCACAGTTTCCTGTTTTCAGTACTGATCTGCCAGCCTACAGGGTCGAGTGCCTCTTGGTTGGCGTCACCTCTGGGTCACACAGAAATGGGGCAGCCAAGGCAGACCAGATGGATGCCTTCTTATCAATGTCATTTCCTCTCCTTCCCTGTTGGCCTCCTCACTTGTAGGATTTCCTGGTTTCTGTCAGCTGGACCCTTCCATCTCCCTATTCTTTGGGGATGCTTTCCTAATGGTCTCACTGATTCCTCCCTCTCACCTCAGTTCTCAGCCACATAAGCCTGTGGGCTCTTCCCTGACTCTTGACCTTCTTGCCTCCCGCCTGCTGCCAGTGAGGTCCTCTGCTAAGTCCAAATCCTCCTTCAATGGCACCCACCCTTCAATCTTATTTCCATCTCTCCCACCAGACACACAGAGGACGTAGGTCAGCCAGAACCCAATGGAAGCCATCAACAGCAGAGACATTTTCAACCAAAGGAAAGCCTCCATAGGCTCTTTCTTTTTTCCTTCAGCAGTCACATTTCTAGGAAAAGATCAAACCGAGAACCAAAGATTCTAAGACTTTGGGGATGTGGAAATTTAACTTGGAAGTGATTGAGTTCCTTCCTGCCATTTTTCAGATGAGAAAACTGTGGTGCATATGGTTTTATTTTTCTGCAAGGCTAGGATGACTGATTCTACCTTTCCTCCTTAAGTCTACTGGTTTTATAATTTAGTAAGAAGGCAAAACTTCTTTTTTTTGGTCAAACTTAAACAACAACAACAAAAAAACCCCATTAGGTATTGAAATAGTACTTGGTTTTTATTATTTTTTTAAGGCCCCACAAAAGGCAGCACAGTATAAATTGTATCTTTGTCAGTGCAGGTTGTGAAATTACTCGGGAGAGTCATTTCTATAGAGACCAGCAGTGCAAAGACTGTAACTCAGTGGAACGCAATTCCACTCCGAGCTCACAGAATGTAATTGATGGAAGGAAGAAACATCAATTACCTTAGCATTCTTCATGGATAATGTCTCTGTTTTCCCACAATTTCATTTTGCACACAAAACAAACAAAACAGAATTCAATCTCTCAAATTGTGTGGCTCCACTTGTTTGCTTTCTTTTAAAAGTCATCCAGCTCACATCATCCATGGCCACAGTTCTCCTGCTGGGCAAATTAAGTCCAGTATTAGTGACATGTTTGACCTCCATTCCCCACTTCTCTCCTGAACCTTGGATTTTCAGCCATTCTTTGTTTCAGATGGATCATTTGTTTGGGGCCATGACACAAGCATAAGAATTAAATTTTATCAACAAAAGCCTAGAAAACTTGGCTTTGATTTCATGTTTCATGAGATTTTAGAGCATAACCACAGATTCCTTTGTCCCTCTATGCAACAACTTTAGCAAAATAGTTAACCTCCCCCACCAAAAAAAAAGGTAGTTTTCCATGATGATAAGAAAAATGGCATGTGGGGAGTATAGCTCACTAAAATAGGTATACAATTCAAAATATCTAATTTAATCATTAGTTTCTTCCAACTCAAACAGTGAGCCACTATCACAACACATGCAGACGTGACTTCGAGGTCCAATGGGATAACAAAGACAGCAGAAGCACAATTACATGGGTTTGGATGAGGGTATGATTCAATACTGTGACTGACTGCTGACAAGAGTGACTCTAATATTCAAGCAATGTGGCAACTTTAATATTGTCTGGTTGAGTATCATTTTTTCTCTGTAGGTGGGGGTTCTGTGAGTGCCTCTGTTAGTAGCCAAATGGATACCAAGCTCTGGATATCAAGGGAGCCCATCTTCTTTGAGTCACAACTCCAGGCTATGGAGAGAGGGTCAGGCCTAGACTTCTAGGATGAGTGGAATGCCTAGGTCTTGGCAAGTGCATTAGTGTTAACTCCATAATCAAGGCAAGACTGAGGTGTCAGGAATTAGGGCAGGAATCCAACAAGAGGATAGGCACCTATAGCTAACACCCAACATCAGACTTTGATGATGCTTCTACCTCTGCCCACCTGAAATGATGAGATTTGCAAATATGCAGCTCAGGGAATATATATTTTTGGTCTCCATGACCTCTCATGCAGGGTTTAGTCAGGCAGAGGCTGACAACAAACATAAACTATACAGGTATCACTATGTCTCCTTTCTCTCCTCTGTGAATATAAAAAAGCATAGCATGAAGCAGGGATTATTTTTGAACTCCCCAGCTAGATCCTGGCAGCTTTAGTTTGGAAAATGAGATTTGGGGTACTTATAATCACTGCCATTTATAAATTTTGACTCTGTGTCTATCCCTCACTGAGAATCCCCAAGTATTTAGCTTTGCCTATCTTTGATTTCTCCCAAGTAAACTTTAAGAAAGGGACCCCCAAAGATTTGCCGTTTAAGAGAAGTGTTTTTAGACCAACTTCAGGTGGTTTGTTAAGGTGATGTCTGTAACATGGATCTACAATCACAAAATATTCCTGTGGATGCTGACAAAGGACAAAGTGGCAACTCAAGCTCAGGGAGATTGACTCAAGTGCCTTTTAAGATAATGGTAACAGTAGCTTGAATCAGCACTGAACCTTTCTACTAAAGGGCCGTGAGAATAGGTATAAATTCATCCTTTATTTTAATTAGCTAGTTTATACTGCATATATTCTTTCTCCTCTTCCTATTCCTACTCCATTGCAAATAAATTCAGTTGTTTATGTCTCTTAGAAGGGGTTATATCCATTTCATAAGGGCAATTGTGGAAATTACTCTGTAGCCAGACATACCTGCTCAACGTTTTTGGTGCCTTTAGATGGATAGAGTATAGTGGGTAGAGTAAAAGAAATATAGCCCTTTAAAGACCTAGTTAGTGTTGTATAATTCAATAGAGACAGAGGTAGAACATTAATTGATTACTATTCATATTTGTTCCAGAAATGTTTACCAAGAGGCTCATATATTACAGGTCAAATGCTATGTGCTCGAGACACAAAAGCGAAACTCAGTCTTGCCCCTCAGTCTACAGTCTAGGAGCAATTGAGGGAGACCCAGAGCTAAATAATTACCACTCCCCCAAAAGGATGATCTGAGAGGACATCATTAATTGCCTGAAAAGCCAAAAAGGTTTCACAGTGAATATGGTGGTGAAGCTAACTGTGGAAGGCAAATTTCTTTCTGAAACAAGAGTAGACGTGTTAAGAAAAACAATACAACTGTTAGCTTTGAGGCTCACCACAAAGTGAGAGCAACACACAGCTGCTTAAGCAGAGGATGAACCAAATTCAAGTGAGGAAAAAAGAATTCACTAGTTGATCCATTTGATCAATCCACTCTTGGATGTATGAATGCTCTGCTCATTTAAATTTCCTAACTGATAAATTAACCTATTACTAATGTAGTAGCTCCTAGTTGGTTTTCATTCTTTGTGCGGATGGATTGTGTTTTAATAACAAACTTGGATAGATTTCTACTCTACTCCCTGAGTCTGAGCAGCCTGTTTACTCAGATCTTATATGGCAGGTACCACCACTGCCCCATGAGAAAGAAATGAGCCTCACTAGACATCTCTGGAACTAAAGACTTTTAAAAATGACCTTCTACCAGACCCTGTAGTGCCCTGGAATCTGAAGATACCAGATTTTCAACCCTTCAGTTACTATGGTTTTTAAGACCACAGCAGGACGCTTCAGAGGGATTAATGATGGCGGGTGACATTTAATCAACCCATAAGGCCTGACCGAGCATTGCAGTTACAGTTACAGGTATCATTCATGACCAATATAGTGCCAAGAGTTAAAACAAGATGTATGTATGTACCTTTCCCACATATGTATGTACACATGTGTGTGCATAATCAACATGAGCAATTTCTATTCTGGGTTTTTTTTTTCATACTTCATTTTTTTAGTTGCTGAGAATTCTAAAATATTGAGTGTCCCACAACCCAACAGGATGGCAAGATCCAAGTGCAGTTGTTACTTACACACTTGTCACATTTCTCTGTCATTTTCTTCCCTGGGGCTCCTGCAGTAAGAATTGGGTGCTATGCAGTAATATTTTTTAAACAACATGTTACAGAGTCATTTTTACCTTCCCACATGGTAAACATAATGCTTATCTTCCATCCTCTTCTGGAAAAAATGCAAAGTGATAACATGAGATGATTTCAACCTGAGGTCCCTAAACAGGTAGCCTTTGTTTTTGGGTAGAGAATGATGTGCTCATTCTGGAATGTTTCTCATTTCTCCTTACTCAAGGAGTTGAACAATGGTCCTGAACTTCTGAATCCTCCCTTTTCACCAACTCCCTTGAGGGATGAGCCTTGTCTCTGAGATGAGGTGTGGCTAGGCAACGTATACTGAAAAATGGTGCAAAGGCCAAGATAGAGTGGAAAAGGGCTACTGAGATCCACAATGGGGAGGTGGGGGCTCTGGACTGTTGGATTAGAAAGAGGTGAGGGACTCATTGATAAGAAGTAACTAGCCCCAAATAGTGACTTGTAAACTTATGTCATGTTCCAACTTTGCCACATCCTTTGTTCCTGAGGCATGGATCAGACCGTAATATGATCTTAACATGGCAGAAACACAATGGCTGACTCAGTCATGCGTTTTAGCAAGTTCTGTGTCTCTTTCTTTGAGGTCTTTCTAATGGTGATGCTGCTATGGGCTGCCCCTCCAACTTCTAAGGTTGGTGTGGGATTTCTAACAACCTCTGCTGATTTCCCAGATGCAGAGCCAATGTATGTACCCTTCCCATGTAATTTGGCGCTGGTGAGACACAAGGTCCTCCCATCACTCTCAAGTCCAGCATTCAGTCTTGAGCCTACTTAAGACTTGGGCAAAGTATCCAAATCTCCTTAGCCTCATTTTTTCCCCCCAATGATAACATAGTCTCAACCAAGCAGGGATTTTGTAAGGACTAAGTGAGATCATGCTTTTTAAATTGCTTAACACGATGCCATCCTAAAGTAGTTTGATACACATGCGCTATTTTTAACATTATTATTTTACATATGTGGTTATGCAGCATCGGTAATGAACTGTCTTTCCTGCTCTGATGTGGTGATTCTAGTGAAGGCAGTGGTTGGGAATGAATCTCCATAGTTAGAAATCTTGCCCTTCAGGATGACTCAGGGATCAAATTTCCCCAACTGGACCAGACTTTCCACAATGGAAAAGTGGAAATTAGAAATTTAAGGATGACAAAAGAAGCTAAAGTATATTCTATAGAGAATAATTTTTTTAAAAAGGTGGTTGAGGTTGAAATGAGCAAGCCCAGAGTGAACAGTCAGCAATCACAGGATAATGCTAGGCCTGTATAGAAATTTTCAGGAGTAGAAAACATAGAACACATCATGTGTCACCAGACTAAATAACTGCCATGCTGTGCAGTGGTCAGACTCTATTCCAGCAATCACCTATTTAAAATAGAATCTAGGAGTGATGTTTCAACACACCAAAACAGAGAAGAACAAACCCTGCTGCAAAGCCTATGACTATCAAATGCAGAACAAGTTCAAACACTGAGGAAAGAATAAAGTGGCCCTGCATTGTGAGGGTGATAGTCTTAGATGACCAAGCCAGACTCTCAAAAACCTTGGAACAATCATGTCAGTTGAGACCCACAAATTCACTGGGTCTGAATATATACCCCAGCTTCCCTTGCCAAGTGTTTCTGGAACATCCTCCATCATAAACAATAATTCTCACATATCCTGCAAATCATTCTTGGTGTGGCTCTTCCCCAAGGTGGTTTATCCAGCTTCAGTCCGTGACCTCCCTTCTGGCTCTGGAACACTAGTTTTCCCCGGCAGGATATAGTAGCTTTTCCTCCTGATATAGTGCTCCTGGTTGGTTTTCATTATTCATGTGGATGGGGTGTGTTTTAGTTACAAACTTGGGTTAATTTCTACCAGGATCTCTGCGTCTGAGTAGCCTCTTCTCTCAGCCTGCAACCGCTGCTCTTCCCTTAACTTACTGTCCCATGAATGGATCGAGACCCTTCCCTTAACTACCCACAACAACTACTGAAACCAGATTGAGATTGTGGACTAGACTTAATCAACAGGGTTGAGGCTAACAGAAGACAAATAGAACATAGATACTTGGAATACGACTGCAACCAGAGGGTGTCAGACCAACCTTATATGGGATTCCTTCCTGCTGAGTTTTGTCTGCAATGGTTCTCCAAAGAGAACCTGCTCTTCTTTTCCCTTCATCCTCTACACATGGAGACCTATGTCTCCCTCCACCATACACCAGGATAAACATTACCAAGCAAATCACTGTATCTTGGTATAAGCCAGCTGCCTCCCTGTTTGACCTTCAGACAGTGGCTACTTGCTTTGACACAGGTTTAACCCAAGGACCCATTCAGAAGCTTTCAGAAAACAACAGTGTCTCCACCAAAAGTAAATTAATGCTTCCATAAAAATAACTAGCAGCTTTGAAAACATTTTTCTAGCTTCTACTCATCAGGATTTCAAAATCTTAGAGCTTGGCTTCACTCGGACACTGTCAAAATAGGAACTGTTCTATAATTAAAATCACTTTATAAAAAAGAAACTCCCAAGGACTCAGGTCTCCCTCGGCCGAGCTTTCGTGATTACCCTCCTACGCAGGGCCATTTGGCCACGTAGACACAAACCCTCTGCACCAAAGCGCCCTGTTCTTTGTCTCTATCTTTTCCTCCCTCCACGGCAGAGCTGTTCTCGCAGGCTCTTTGTGCCCTGCGTGATTGCACTGCGGAGAGCCGATGATTCACCCATCACCACTTCTTTTTTTCTTTCTGTCCTTGCGTCAGCTGAAGTTCGTCAATAACATGTGCCACTATAACATTCAGGATACTGTAAAGAAAAGCTTTTATTCTTATATATTTTTTGTAACACAGTGGCATAGCTGGGCTTAAAAAAAGTAACTGAAATGTATCAGTATTTTCCTCAAGTTCAAGCATTCTCTAGGTGTTCCTATGTTTCAGTTCTTTGGCAATCAGGACCCTCTCTTATACAATATATGGAAAAATAATTGATCAGCATACATGTTTAGATGTCTGAAAGCACTTCTAACCCATGACTTAATCACGCAACATGCTAGGCATTGCTCACAGGTAGTTCTGTAGAAGAATTCACTCTGTAGAAGAACTCCAGCTCCAGTTCAAGCTGTCTTGGCATAACTCCCAGTCCCTCCCTCTCACAGGATCCTGATGACCCCTGTCCATGGAAGCTGGATTCTCTCTAGGAGAGCTCAGAGGTCTGGGAGCAAGAGTGGGGTTTGCAGGGTGAGGAATCCCAGGATTCGGAGATCTGGACAAAGAGGGTGGAGAAGACAATCCTGGGATCAGTGAAGAAAGAACCAGGTTGTGTATAGGGGAGAGAAAACATCAGAAAGTACGCAAACATTTGAATAGACTTGTCTCAATGACTTAATTGGTGAATTGGCATCAACGTCTTTAGTTGTCTCCCTCTTTTCACCAAACATTTAGCAAAGCTTGAGTGACTGCTTCTTGGATGCCAGGGGACATGAAGATGACTGAGACCTAGTGTTTGCTCCTTGAAGTGCACCCAGAGCAATAGAGGGGCTATGACCCCTTTGTGCAATGGGAGTGCTGTGAATTAGGTAAGCAGAGCTAGTTAAATAAGTAGGACAATCTGGAGCCAGCCTAGACCCAGGTGACCAGAGGAAGTTTCCTCAATGTCTGATCTTTGCGTAAAGTACCAGGTGATGTCCATCACCAAAACTTCTACCAATATGCTACTTCCTCAAACCCAGCTTTCGTTTAAGAAGCTCTTTTAGCAACAACAGAATTTTGTGTATTAGATTTGTACCCAAACTAACCCCACTCTGATCCCTATGGCCACTGAAGCTGATGATGGCCCCAGATGTGGGGTCCAGCATTGCTGAGAGAAGTTAGGCAGGAACAACCCACTGATAACCAGCATGAGAGCAGCTTTTGCATGCCAGACTAGCTGTCCCCAGCTGGTTCACAATGGGAACACCACATTCACGTGTATATAGACACACAAGCACACACCCACGCCCAGATCAGGGAGGCAGGTGCTTAATGCATTTTGTTCCACAGCAGGCAAGCAGCCTAATCTCATTCTCGACTCAGATCCAAGTGGGAAGGCAGCTCCCAGTGAAAGGCTGCCCTCTTCTCTCTACAATGCCTGTGCTCACCCAGGACCCCTGGAAGTGAGGTAGAAAGACTAAAAAAAATCTGATTAGCAGGATTGTGGGCAGCGGGGGAGCTCAGCCCATAATTGGACAAATCAAGCAGTAGATCAGTGTTTGCCGAAGAGAAGAAGTCTCCTTTGTTCTAAAATAGTGTGCTGGTGTTTAGTTAAAAGACAGGCCCTGGTGACCCCTAACGACTCGTAGTGGGTTGCTTTATGTCTCCAACAGGAGCTAGAGCTCTTTGGCTCATTCTAAATTACTACTAAGTGTTGTGTAGGTTGGGGCTTCTTTAAGGGAAAAGAAAACCAATCTGAGAGGAAAAGCTATTCCTTAGCAACCAAGGGAAAAAGGAAGAAGGTAGTTGTTTTAATACAGTCTGAGATAGAATGTAACTCAGCAGACCTGGAGCAAAAATAGCTTTTCTGTGATCAAGGTACCCGAGTTGCACTCAGAGTAAGTTAAGGAGGCCTGGCTTCAGAATGCTTAAGACCACTGGCAGGGTATAGTGACTCATGCCTCTGGTCCCAGCTACTCGGGAGACTGAGGCAGAAGTATGGCCTGGGCCCAGGAGGTTGAGGCTGCGGTGGGCCATGATCATGCCACTGCACTCTATCTTGGGCAACAGAGTGAGACCCCGACTCAAAACAAAACACAAGAAAGCAAAACAAAAAAACACAAACAGCATCATGCATGTGGAGCACCCCTCCCAGCAGAGGGACAGAGACATCAAGGGGCATGAAGCATCACACAGCCAGGACAGCGGGGGACATTAGTTACCACACTTATTTGATTGATGTGTATTTTCAATCACGCTCTTTCTCCAATTACAATAAAGTTAAAAGGAGAGTGTGTTTAGCAATCTGGGGAACCATGTTGACAGGGTAATTGTCCATGATGTCATTGATTCTTGTACCTGCAGAATATGACTGAAATTGAATGGTGTGCACTTAATAATTATACAAGCTGCATTCAAAAAATATTAGAAACAGGTTCAAGTCTGAGTGCGGTGGCTCATACCTGTAATCTCAGCACTTTGGGAGGCTAGGATGGGAGAACCACTTGAGCCCAGGAGTTTGAGGCCAGCTTGGGCAATTAGTGAGACCTTGTCTCTACAGAAAATACAAAAAAGTTTAGCTGGGCATGGTGGTATTCACGTGTAGTACCAGTTACTAGGGAGGCTGAGAAAGAAGAATTGCCTGAGCCCAGGAAGTTGAGGTTTTGGTGATCTGGAAGAGTGAGGTTTTGGTGATCTGGAAGAGTGAGATCTTGAATGTAAATAAATAAATAAACAGGTTCTCAAATGCATTGTGAATGTCCAGATGAGAAAGCAAGTGAGGAGACAGGGAGGAGGGAAAAATAAGCGTAAACAAAATGGGACAAAGCTACAAGGTAAAGTGAGTATAGCAAACACATGACTGTAGGCACCTAGGCAGCTTGGATGTGCACTAGATGAAAGTTAGGACACCAAACACGCACGTCCCACACCCAATAGGGTTCCATATAGCTCTGTGTGTGTGTGTATATGTGTGTGCATGTGTACACATGCACATTAAACAAGATCTTTCAGCTTGAATGGCAATTGTGATCCACAGCTATCCTTCCATACCTCCTGCATTGGCTTTCCCCATTCACCTTAACACAAGACTCAGCAAAACTTCCCACTCTCCAGAAAGAATCTAATTTCAGCTAAGCAATAGTGTAATTTAGAGTTTACTGAAGATTTTATAGAGAGGTTAGGGGAGTGTTTTATATCACATACCTCACAGTGAACTCTTTAAATCTCCATTTACTGTTTGATTTCTCCACAGCCTTCCATCAGAGGTCTCTTGTCTTCCCCTTTTGGCTTTTATCCTCAGGATTCCAGGGTCTCAGCTCAAAAATCCTCCTGTGGGTCTACTTGTCTCACTCCTTTTTCAGCTTTGTCCTACAAACTCACATAATTCCTTGCCCAGGAATGAGCAAACCAAAGATTTAGGTCCCAGAATCTGCTCATTTTAAGAAACAGAGATTTGCCCAGTACAATGGCTCATGTCTATAATCTTAGTACTTTGGGAGGCTGAGGCATGAGGATCTTGAGGCCAGGAATTTGAGACAAGCCCGGGCAACATAGGAAGACTCCATCTCTAAAAGAAAACAAAAAATTAGCTGGATGTGGTGGCACTCCTGTAGTAGCTACGCAGGAGGCTGAGGTGGGAGGATCACTTGAGTAAAGGAGTTCGGAGCTGCAGTGAGCTGTGATCACACCACTGTACTCCAACTGGGTGACAGAGCCAGATCCTTTCTCTAAAAAAGAAAAAAAGTCAGGGACAATACAAAAGCAATAACAATAAAATTCTGTCCTATCAAATGCATCAAGAAGGATTTTGGCATAGTAACATTTTTTGGAAGTAACATTCAATAAAGTAACAGACACATAGTTAACTCTGAATCTTGATGGTTATGTATTTCAAAGGAGCAGGGCAAGTTCTGGATGAAATTTCTTCTAGAGTCTTCCTTCATAATGTTGCAAAGAGTTCATCATCACATACATATCTGCCTCTATGTCTCTGTCACAGCTACACAAACATTCAGGACTATTTCATCCACACTACTTCCTTACCCAAAATGCAATTCAAAAGTTGCAGGATCCTTCAATAAGACAATGCTCATTTTTAGTGTATTTGAGTTCACATGCAGATGCAGATGTAAAATACTACGGCTTTTTCTTTTCTTTTCTTTTTCTTTTTTTTTCTTTGCCTCCAAAACTCTCCGTGCTGGCCCCAAGTGTAAATTAATTCATGAATAAAATTGAAAATGGCCTGACTGCCCACTACTCCCTGAGTTATTCATGAATCAGTTGGACTGGGTTCTTTCTCATCTGTCCACAGTCTTTCCCTGTTCTGCTCATAGCACTCTCTCTGCAGTTTTAAAAGTTAAGACTGCAGTTACTCTGTGGTTATTAACAGCATCTACTTAAGACAGAGTTCTCTTCTCTCGTCTCATCAGTACTATGCTTCCACTAGACAAATCCACCGGCCTCAGACCTCACCTGCACTTGACTAATAAGGCAAGAACCTCAGAGACAAGTTCCTCACTGGGCTTGATGGAGGCCCAGAACAAACAAAATGTTGTGATTGATACAGAATCCCAAAGTTAATCCAAATATTAATTGGTCTTAGAATTATGGCATCATAGAGCTACAAGCAAGCTTGTTGATGATCTAGTTAAACACCATAGAGTTCCTGAAGAGACTAGGGGAGAATCAGTGAGTTAGTCAAGAGACTGTGTCCTCTGTGAGTCAGGGAAGGACCTGCACTCTGGTGGGCAGCTCAGGTGGGCAGCTCAAATCTCGCTGGACAACTGCTGGGGTAGGGCAGGTTGGAGAAGCCTGAGGCCCTGGGAGAGACCAGCTCAGAATCAGGGCTTATTTAGTAACCTGAATAAGTATTCTTCTCCTCTGAGATCACTGAATAACAAACCAAATCACTTTCCCAGAACCTTCCTTCTCTGGTCACATTCTCAAAACTAAGAATTGCCTGGGGCCAGGAGAAACTGTGGGGAGAGAGAGAGGGCCTTGTGTGAAAGCCCTTGCCGCTTCTCACCCTTGGGAGGTAATTAAAGCTCCACCAGCCTCAGAAACAGGAAGTGAGTATAATAAGCACCAACTACACTTGTACAGGGCTTAAAATGTGTCAGAGGCTATGTAAGTGCCTCACATATATTAACTCATCTAATCCACAAAACCCTATGTGCTATTCTTATCCTTCTTCGAAGCTTGAGTTTGAGTCTAGAAGTCTGTCTCTAGGGGCCAATCTTAAACCCTTCAGGTCCCAGATTACCAGAATGTTGTGTTTTAGGAAATGATGGAGGTCACTCAGAAAACAGTTTGGTGTGTAAACAAATGAGGAAAACAGTTGCCATTGTTGCTGCTGTTATTACTATTTTTTTCTTGTCCAGGTCAGTGCATGTTGATGGCACTTGCATAACCTGATCTCAGGGAGATCTCTCCTCATTGGCTTACTTTATTCTCATTTCAAACCTCTGGTGGCTAGAATTGTGAGCACATCTACCTAGCCAGGCCTAGCCATTGAATTTCAGATGCATTACTTACACTGTAGCACTCCTCCCTTTTCTCTGTACAAGCTTACCGAGTAGGGAGGCTGAGGTTCTGAAAGAAATAAACCTTTGAAATTCCAATGAGAAGATTAAAATGTGAAACCACTTAAGGGCCCACACTTTGACAGACTGTCTGTCTGTGTGACTCAGCCATCTGATCTTCCTGGGCCTGAAGGAAAAGACATTTTTGTCCTTCCCTCAGGTAGATAATTCACTTCCTTGAAACACGTCATCAGTGGGGAATAGTTGGTTTTGAAGAGAATCATTCTTGACATCTCTATCTGGCAGCAGTGTTTCTTCAGTGCTACTATTAATCCTTCATGCAAATTTGGTAGCATATTCTTGGCCCTGCCCTCAATGATAAAGTTTTGAAGAGAAAGAAGACTAGAGTTTCCCTAGCTACGGCATTTTCAAGTATAGTGAGTCCCCTACATATGAACGAGTTGCCTTCTGAGATTGCATTTCTAAATCCAATATGTTCATAAGTCCAACAAAGTTAGCCTAGATACACAACTAACATAATTGGCTATATAGTACTGTACTATAATATGTCTATAATACTTTTCACACAAATAATATATAAACAAACAAAAAATAAAGAAAACATTTAAGTCTTACAGTACAGTTTCTTAAAAAGTAAGGTAGTACAGTATAGTACAACAGTTGGTATACAGGGGCTGGCGGGCATTGAGTGAGTGGTCAAGAAGAGTTACTGACTGGAGGAGGGAGAGAAGGTGGGAGATGGTAGAGTTGAAGGGTTGGCAGCAACAGGAGATGAAGGGCAAGCTGCAATTTCACTCATACCTGATATGAACAGTAAAGTACACAAAAGCACAACCACTTATAGAGGATGCATGCACATGACAATGTATGCCAGACACGTGAACTAACTTATAGGATTGGACATGTGAATGCACCTTTGCCTCTTTGAAAGTTTGTAATCTGAAGGTTCATATGTGACCTAGTTAAATACCATAGAGTTCCTGAAGAGACTAGGGGAGAATCAGTGAATTACTTAAGAGACTGTGTCCTCTGTGAGCCAGGGAAGGATCTGCATTCTAGTGGGTGGTCAGGTGGGCAGCTCAAATCCCGCTGGACAACTGCTGGGGTAGAGCAGGCTGGGGGAGCCTGAGGCCCTGAGAGAGACCAGCTCAGAATCAGGTCTTATTTAATAACCCGAAATCTGTATCTGGCAGCAGTCTTTCTTCAGTGCTACTATTAATCCTTCATGCAGATTTTGTAGTATGTTCTTGGTCCTCTCCTCAATGATAAAGTTTTAAAGAGAGAGAAGAATAAACTAGAGTTTCCTTAGCTATGGCATTTGCAAGTACAGTTAAGTCCCCTATATACAAACAATTTCCATTCTGAGAGTGCATTTGTAAACCCAACTTGTTCATAAGTAGGGGACTTACTATATATAATAGCGTTAAATCTTTGAGACACACTCTTCCATCAACTTAAGTCCTCTCAAAGGTGATGAGTCTGAGGAACCACCCAGGAGTTATTTCACACACTTGGCATATTGTGAATGTAAGCATACACAGTCTACCAATCACCCTTTGTCTTGAAATAAAGGATCGTAATTAAATAACAGAATTTTATGAAACACTGATGATTGGCATTGATATTTTAAATATGAGAAAAAAACAAAAGTTGAGACAAGAGATAAAGAAATGCCATGTGTATGCACAGTCAGTAGTGATTTCCTCCAAATCCTCAAGGTCAGCTCATAAGAGTAAATAGAATAGAAACCTTGATGCCAGATAACTAAAGCTTGAATCCTGGAGTAGATCAATTTCTCCAAGTATTTCTCAGGCATGTCGCTAGATTTCTCTGATCTGAGTTTTCCTGTCTGTTTAAATAATCCTTTTTATTGGGTCATCAGGAGGCAAGACAACTTGTGTAAGAATTCTTGCACAGGGGGAACAATCAGTCAACATTGCTTTCCTTTCTTCTTTGGTAATCAGATAGACTCTAGTTTACTTCTTAGGATTTCGGCTCCTCCGAATCCTTTGTCCCTGGTAAAATCCTTCTGTACACACTTTCAGCTGCAGAGAGTGCTATCTGAGGATTCCTCACCATTGCTTCTCCTTCCCAGGACACGCTGATCTCAGAAAGATTATCACAGCTCTCAGGATCCCCAGCTCCATTTTCTCCTTTTCTGGGTTAAAAAAAAAAAAAAAAGGAAACATGGTGGGATGCTTCAGTGCTCATGTCTGTAATCCCAACACTTTGGGAGGCCGAGGCAGGAGGATTGCTTTGCGCCCAGGAGTTCAAGACCAGCCTGAGCAACAAAGTGAGACCGCATCTCAAAAAACAAACAAATATATTAGTAAATAAATAAATAAAAAGAAATGATTCAAAAGAACAGATTTTTCTGTCTTATTCTCACATTTAACCAGGAAAAGATCTGTTATGGTTCGGATGTTCATCCCCTTCAAGTCTCATGTTGAAATGTGATCCTCAGTGTTGGAGGTGGGGTATAGTGAGAAATGACTGGATTATGGGGCTAGCCATGAACAACTTGATGCCATTTCCCATTAATGAGTGAGTTTTTGCTCTGTTAATTCCCATGACAACTGGTTAAAAAGGTCCTGGCGTTGCCCCCACCCCACTTCTCTCATCTTGTAATCTCTGCACACACCTGCTCCCTCTCACCTTTGGCCATGAGTGGAAGCAGTGTGGAGTCCTTACCAGAAGCAGACGCTGGTGCCATGCTTTAGATACAGCCTGCATAACCATGGGCCAAATAAACCTGTTTTACTTATAAATTATCCAACCTCCGGTATTCCTTTATAGCAACACAAATGAACTAAGATAGAGCCTGATAGATCTTTCTTTCTTACCTTTCCTTTCTCATCCCCTTCTTGCCCTCCTTCCCCACTCATTAGTTTTTCTTGACCATCTGTCTCCTTCAGAGAGACACGGCTGATGCTCCCAGCCAAGGGACGAGGCAAGAACATGTATGTGCATGTGTCTAAGTGAAGGTTGCTCATGTCTACCCACAGTTCCCTGCTTCTTCTGAGGCCTTTCTTCCCTTGGTGATGCAGAGCTCATAGCACATTCTCCCTCCCCCCACACCTCTTGCCTCCCACTCGGCTTACCCAAATAACAATGACTATTCCCTCATTCTAACCCACCCCATCTTCCAAACCACTTATCAGTCATTCAGGTGAAAGTGTGGATTTCACATACTGGGAGATAAGAAAGTTAGTAACTGTACACTCATGAAAATCTCGGTGAGTGTTGAGACTCGTTGAGTTTTGATGGCATAACTTGATAGGAGCAAAAAAGAGTTGTAGCAAGTTGAATGGTGGTCCCTCAAAAGGATATATTCACTTCCCAGAACCTGGGAATGTGACCTTTTGGGGTAAAGGGTCTTTGCTTATATAATTAGGTTAAAGATCTCGAGGTGAGATCATCCTGAGAGCCCTAAATTTAATGACAATGTCATCATAAGTGTGAGACAAAAGAGAACGCTGTATAAAGGAGGCAGAGACTCGAGTGATGTAACCACAAGTCTAGGAATGTTTGGAGCCTCCAGAAGCTAGAAGAGGCAAGGGATAGACAGAATTCCCCAGATTCTTCAGTGGGAGCACAGCACATCCAACACCTTCATTTCAGACTTTTGGCAGAACCATGAGAGAATACTTTTCTGAGGTTTTAAGCCATCAAGTTTGTGGTAATTTGTTAGGGTAACCCTAGAAAACTAACATGAGGGCCTTGAAACCCAATTCTGTCACTTTTAACGATAAATGACACCTGCTTTCACCTTGACATCAAGACCACAGTAGCCTTAGAAAGGATAGCAAAAGGATCAAAGACCTTAGACTTCAGCTCTTCCATACTGCCTTCCCCCTAACCCAACCCGATCAAACAAACAAAAAAACCCTTGGCCTTTCTAAGAAAGATCCTCTCAAATTATAGGCTGAGCAACAGTTCATGGGCACCTGAAGGAAATGAAGGATCTGTGTGGATATCTGACGTAATCAAACCATCCCTATGCACAAACACAGAGAGCTGGAGAGCATAGCTCACTGCAAATAGAATGAGGACCAGCTCCTTCCAGGCAATTCTTTGAGCAATATCAACCCCTAAGTAATAACCACAAGAGTATCCATTCTCTATTTGCTTTTCTAAAGCTTTATGCATGTCTGTCTCAAAGGATAAAGCTGCTTGCTCTTCCTAAAACATATAAACCAGGATCATTTCTTGCACCTTCATTTTTACTTTATCACCTTTTTTCTCTGGCTCCTGGGCAGCTCTCAAATCAATTCCAACTCCTTAGCAGGAGATTCAGCGACCATCTTGAGTGTTACTCTCTAGCCTCTCCTGACTCTTTTCTCTGAGCCACTACAAAGGCCCATCAGCTTCCAAATTGCCTTTTGAGACAAGATCTCACTCTGTCACCCAGGTTGGAATGCAGTAGCATGATCACAGCTCACTGCAGCCTGGAACTCCTGAACTCAGGCTATCCTCCCTTCCCAGCCCCCTGAGTAGCTGGGACCATACCCTGAGTAGCACATGCCACCATGCACCGCTAATTAAAAAAAGGTTGTAAAGATAGGGTTTCCCTATGTTGCAGGGCTGGTATTGAACTCCTAGCCTCAAGTAATTCTTTTGTTTCAGCCTCCCAAAATGCTGGGATTACGAGAGTGAGTCGCCATGCCTGGTCCAAAAATTCTTCTTTAAATGGTGCTAGTCATTGAAGACTGTCCTGAGTAACTCTATGACAAAACCATGAGCATTTGCTCCTTCCGGGTATAATGGCCATGGAGTATAACAGGGAGAACACTGGAGGAAGGAGAGTTAGATTTTCACTGTAGCAGTCAGATTGATTTGGATGTCAAGGAACAGAAAATCCTGGATCCTAGTGGCTTGAATACTAAGCAATGTATTATCTCACATAACTGGGGGTCTGGAATTGAGTGGTTCTGAGCCAGGCAAAGATTAGCAGTTCAAGATGTCATTATGGACCAAGTTCTTTCAACCCCTCTGCTGAGCCCTTCTGGGAGTCAGTTTCACCTCTGGCTGGTTTATTGATTTTAAAATGACAATCATTCAACCTGTGAAAATCACTTCTTTATACGTCCTCATTTATGTCTGGATGAAGAGTACAAGAGGGAAAATATCTCCACTGACAGTGGGCTATAAGTCCTTTCCTTTAATTCAAATAAGTCAACTTAGGTCATGAGTCCACCTGGGCAATGCCCCAAGGCAGCATTTCCCAACATTTTTGGCATCAGGGACTGGTTTCACAGAAGACAACTTTTCCATGAACTGGGGACAGGGGGTGGAAGCTCATGGGGAATGTTTTGGGATAATTCAAGTGCATTACATTTATTGTGCATTTTATTTCTATTATTATTACATATAATATATAGTGAAATAATTATTATTGTTTTGGTATGAATCTGCGAGCAATTGATTTGTCTCTGTGCAGTCAATTTGTCTCTGTGCAGTCAAACCTCACTGATAATGTTAATCTGTATTTGCAGCTGCTCTCCAGCACTAGCATCACCACCTCAGCTCCACCTCAGATTATCAGGCATTAGATTCTCATAAGGAGCATGCAACCTAGATCCCTTGCATGCACTGTTCACAATAGAGATTGTGCTCATATGAGAATCTAATGCCACCACTGATTTGACAGAAGACAAAGCTTAAGGGTAATGAGAGTGATCGGGAGCAGCTGTAAATACAGATGAAGATTTGCTCACTTGGCTGCTGCTCATTTCCTGCTGCTGCCCAATTTCTAACCTGCCGCCCAATTTCTAATCCCCACTTGGAGATTGGTGACCCCTGCCCTAAGGGACTGGTTTTGACTTATCACTTTTCTCCTTGTGAGCCAGGAGTAGTTCATAAGTGGAACTTGAACAGGTTCTGAAGAGAAAGAGAAAGCCTATCATGAACATGGAGTACATATACTCTCTAGCATACTAGTCCTGGCTCTGTTCCTTACTAGTTATGTGATCTTAAGCAAGTCATTTGACCCTTCTGACCCTTGCTTTGATATCAAAGAAGAAGGAAAACATCAACCCAACAAAAGAACCAAAAGAGATCATGGAAATAAAAGCACTTTTAAAATGGGAAGTTCTATACAAAAGAGACACACAGGGCTGGCTTCTCCGACTGTCCTCAGCTCACAGGGCACTAACAACATGCCCCGGTGCAGAGGTCACCACATTCCAGCCTCCAAAATACTTAGCAGAGTTGCCAGATTGAGCAAGTATAAGTATGGAATGCCTAGTTACATTTCAATTTCAGGTAAATAATTTTTAGTATTAATTATGACCCTAATATTTCATGGTACATATCTAAAAAAATGATTCACTATTTATCTGACATTCAAATGTAGTCAGGTACCCTACATCTTATGTGGCAACGCTAACTGGGAGTGGCCTGGCCAGAAACAAGTCCTGGCCTTAGCTTCAATTCTGATTTATTTTCTATCTCTCCTTCAAACCCCGGTTCATGTCTTTCACAGAAATTCTTTCAGTAATCACTCCCACTTCTAATGTTCCCCTAACCCAATCTCCACTCTCTTCTTGTCTCGGGTGTCAGCCTCGTTTGTCTGGGTGCTCACTTTCCAACACTGGAGTCATCCCTGACTCTTTCCTCCCCCTCACTGCCCATTATAGTCCTGTTGGCTCTACCGCCCCAGTAGACCTGGAAAGTTCTCACCACCTCCACCTCTGTTACCTTGTCCCAGCATCTATACCTCCACCTTGCACTGCAGCATTTGTCTCCAGACTGTTCTTCCAGTTTTGGTCCTTCTGCATACAGTGCGAGACTGGTCTTTTTAAAGCACCTATTAGATCACATCTTTGACTCCTGAACATTCTCCCTGGTGGCCCATCACTTCTAGAATAACATCCAAGCTCCATAATGTGGCCTAGAAGACTTTACTCAAATCAGACCTTATCCTCCTCTCCCACCTCATTAATCTTTTTCCTTGTCCTTGAAATGTTGAGCTCATCTCCATTCCTGTGTGTGTGTGTGTGTGTGTGTGTGTGTGTGTGTGTGTGTGTGTGTGCGTGAGATACTATCCCTCAGCTTATAGCATGCTCTCCTACATTGCCACATGGCACACTTCTTCACAATATTCAGATCTCACCCAAAATGTTGCCTCTTCTAAGTAACCCACCATGACCACTTTATTGGCAACAGTAGCCTTTCCAGCCTGTCATTATCTACATCTTGTCCTGCTTTATTTTCTTTACATTGTTATCAATCTTTGACGTCTTATTTATTTGTCTATTTATTATTTTAGTCCTCCCCTCTCCCAGGAAAATGTAAATTCCAGAATTTAACCACTGTATCCAAATATCTAGAACAGTAGCTGGCAGACTAGTAGTCATTCAATAAACATCTGTTGGATCAGTGTCAAATGAATATATGTAGATATGCAAATGAATATACACAAACGCCTTCTAGGTCTGTGTCATCCAAGTTGGTAGTAGCTAGACACACTAGACACATGTGAGTATTGAGCACTTAAAAGATGTTAGTCCAAATTTGACTATGCTTTGAGTATAAAACACACAATGGATTTAGAAGATTTAGCTGAAAGAAAGAAATAACTCATAAAAATTAGTGTATTGTCACATTTTTGTAATGATAATGTTTCTGATTATCATTACAAAAATGTATATACATTTATACAGGTATATGCATATATATATATTTTTGAGTAAGAGTCTCACTCTGTCACCCAGACTGGAGTACAGTGGCATAATCACGGCTCACCACAGCCTTGATCTCCTGGGTTCAAGTGATCCTCCCAAGTATCTTGGATTACAGGTGCATGCCACCATACCCAGCTATGTGTATATATATATATTTTTTATAAAGATGAGGTTTCATTATATTGCTTAGGCCAATCTTAATCTCTTGGGCTCATAAAGTCCTTCCTCCTTGGTCTCCCACAGTGCTGGTATTAATAGGTGTGAGCCACCATACCCAGTCAAAAATAATAAAATAGAATAATCAAAATTAATTGTACCTGCTTCTTTTTCCTTTATTTAATGTGGCTACTAGAAAATTTTAAAATATATACTTAGTGTGCATTTGTGGCTCACATGGTATTTTGATATATCCTGTTTCTATTGGATAGCACTGCTCCAGACCCCAGACCACTAGACTTTTGGTGAGGATGCTTTGAACACTGGCAATCTGTAGACTCAACCACTTGCATGTTCCTTTCTTTGCTTTCTCTGTCTTCTCTCCCAGGTCTGGAATTTAGAGTGACAAAAGTGACTCTTCAGCATCTCTTTCACTAGAGAAATATGACTATGATAAGGCATCCTCCATAATAAATAGAAGGCATCTAAATATAATAACTTTTTCATAGTAGGTCTGTAATAAAGACTAGCTAGTATTGTTGCTGGTTTTATTTTTACTGCTATTATTTATCTTGGACCTGCTCATCCAGTAGATTATAAACTACTCAGGAGAGGGTATTGTGTCTTCACCTTCATTTGTAAGTCTCCCACACATCCTTTACCATCTTTCAAGGTAAATGATCAATGGGCAGGCTCTCTCTTCATCACAATAGCTTCAGAGCAAAGCAAAAGAGAATTGACTCAGCTTTAAAATGTCAAATGAATCATGATGCCAAGATGATTTATATCCAACTTAGAATACTGTTAATTCAGGCCACCTCAACTGGCTTGCCTTTGACCTCTTCAGAGTCTGAGATGACATTTTTTAACCTGAGATGGGAACTAGTCTTAAGAGTTCTCAGTAACCTGTTGGAGTGGGGCATGGGGGACTTTAGGACTTAGAGTGATTCTCAAGCTTCTCCTTGACATTGATGTCTGGCCAAGGAACATTCACAGAAAAGTTTTTGGAGGAATCATTTGGGGAATGCGTGGGTGTGGAGAAGGAAGAAGTTAGGAGGCGGGGACTGATCTGAAGAATAAGTAAGTGTACAAAGGCTTCCTATGGTGATCACAACTCCTGAGATATATATTTGTATCAAGATGGAAAGCTCAATCAAAAGAGAAGACTCCTTTGGGAGACCCACATTCATATGTCAGAGTCACTCATATTTTTTGTTCTTAAGCTTTCCCTGCCCATAAAACCTTTAATCCCTGACGTCTTTCTGTTTACTTGCTTCTCAGGATTATACATTCTTCTACCCTTGAGGGAGCAATGAGTCCTTTCTAGTTTACAGTCATCCAAACAAGGTGGCCACCTTGTGCATTTTCCAGAAGAAGCATCTTTTAAATTCATCTTTGAGAATGGGACATTTCTCACTGTCATTTATCATGGTTGACATCTAAGAATGACTGAGCCAGGTGAACTGGTTCCCTATAAGAAAAAATAAATCTGAAGCTTTCTTGCCACAGTATTACAAAGTTAATATCCTAGATCCCAAAAGATCCTGAATTCATTAAAAGACCTACATGTTTTGTTGAAAGGAGCAAATAAAGGGCCTCAGACCATCATCAGAAAAGGGGTTGTTTGCAAGTTAATATACTAGATTCTTCCTTAGTAACAGATCTGAAGTGTTAATATTATTACCAGAAAGATGCAAAGAACTTAAAGGGATTTCCTAAGGTGATCATTTGGCTCAGGGGAATCATCACTTCACTCAATATTTTATATTCCATCTCTACGTTTCAAGAAGCATGAGTTTTAAAAGGCAAACTGCATGAAGTCCAACAGAGATTAATTCATTACTAATCAGGAAAAGCTGCCCACAGAGGATCTGCACCCAAACTGCGTTGTCATATATCCTTTTCTCTTAGATTAAGTGCGAAATCGTTAGACAAAACCCAATAAATTGAACTTGACTGATATAAACTTTTAGTTAAAACAATAATTCTAATTGAACAATGTATTTCAACAGATGACCAAAAAAACAAAAAACTAGAAAAAGCTACAAGTAAAAAAAAAATTACCCCAATAGTAGTCAAATAACGCATACATGATATAATGTTTTTAAATTAGCAAATATAACAATAACAATAACAATATCCACTATTGACCAAAGTATTGGAAAGTAGACATTTTCACTGCTTTTGGGAATGTAATTTGGTACAAGATTTTGGGAGGACAATTTGCAATATATTGAAAGCTTTAAAAGATTAATAAAAAATCAGCCGGGTGTGGTAGTGTGTGCCTGTAGTTCCAGTCACTTGGAAGGCTGAGGCGGAAAGATCGCTGGAACCCAGCAGGTCGAGGCTGTGGTGGCCGGGAGCAGCCACTGCACTCTAGTCTGGGCAACAAAGTGAGACTCCAACTCAAAAAAAAAAAAAGATTCCTATTCTTTGGTCCAGCAATTATTCTTCAAAGATTTTATCCTTGGACATGATTTTAAAAATTAAACATTACATACAAAGATGTTAAGCTGTATTTATGTAGTAAAAATGGAGCCAACCAAAATGTTCAATAACAAGGCACTGGTTAAAATAACTAATGGAACATTAATATGATAAAATTCTGTCATTAAAATATAATGCTGGAGACAACTGATTTCTAGTAATAATGTAGTACCTTGTGTCAACTAATCATTTCACTAAAAACAATTGGAAATTCTGTACAATTTTTTTTTTAAAGACTACTGTTCGAAACTTCTAGTTTCTGGTTTAGCATATACACTTGGAAGTTGCCATTTTCATACTCACAACAAGAAAAAAAATCTGAGCAAACTGAAATCAACAACTCTTCTTACACCCATCAGAAAATTGAGGTCACAGGGAAAATCAATTTCCCCAAATTTGGAGAGACAGAATCAAAACTTACCAGAGCAGATGCCCAGAAGCAGAAATCTCTGTGGCAACAAGTACTAGGGTAGAAAACATTAACATGTAATTGATGAATTGTTAGAGGTTCACTCAGTGTGCACAAATATGAGAATCTGAAAGTTAAAAATTCTGGGGGTACTGGGGCCAATCTTGGGAGTCACTGCTCTTTTGTAAGTATTATCTCCTGGAGCCTTGCCAGGTTCTTATGATAAATATCAGAGAAAAATTGCCTTATGCTTCTGGTAAGTATAAGGCAAAAGTAGCCATTTTGAAATACGTCCAGTGCACTCTGGTATTCTTAATAAGGCCTGCCTTCAACAGATCCTGTTTTGCCAGAGCCTAAACAACTGGGGTTCTCCCAGAGCCCAGCTGACCAATGGAAAAGAAAACGATTCAATTCAGCCAGCTCTAGCCGTCATAAGGGAAAAGGGAAATACCCATCTATAGCCCCCTCTAGCTTTCCTGCCTCACCTCGTGGAGGGCTCAGAAAACTAAAAAAGCACTTGTGAAGGTCACAGCTCAGGAGCACATGCTCACTACAAGAGTGATGCCTAATCATAGGAATATGAAATACCTCCATTCCCTCCTACTCCTTACTACCACATTAATTAGGAATCAGTCAGGCTTCTGTAAAATAATAGAAGAATACAACCAAAAGAACTACACAACCCAGACCCCATTTAAGAAGTTTCTAAGGAAAACTAAAGACAGTAGGGAGACAAAAACAAAGACATTAGAGGAAATTTTAGCCTCGGACACCAACAGCTATAGCAAAGTGTAAATACAGTCTAACCCCTAACCAGATAAACATAAAACTTCATTCTGAAAGACCATTTACCACAGTTTCTTTTACCCAGTGTATTAGGTCTGCCTCTTAAAAAAAATTTCAAGACATACTAAAAGGCAAATAAACATAATTTGAAGAGAACGAGCAAATATCAAAACTCAAACTCAGATATGGCAAGGAATGTTATAACTGTGATTTTGAATTTTAAGCAACTAAGATTAATATGCTAAGAACTAATGGACAAAGTGGACAACATACAAGAATGGATGTGTGATATACACATAGAAATAAAAAATATAAGACAGAATCTAAAGAAAATGTTGGAAATCGAAAACACTATAATATAAATAAAGAACTCCTTTGATGGGCTCATCAATAGACTGGTCACAACCAAACACGGAGTCAGTGAGCTTGAAGAAATGTCAGTAGAAACCTCCCAAACTGAAATGCAAAGATTTTTAAAATGAAAAGGACAAAACAAAATATCCAAGAATTGGGAGACAGTAACAAAAGATGTTGCACATGCATATTGAGAATATCACAGAAGAAGAAAAAGAAAGAGAAAAAAAGTTTGGGGCAATAATGACTAAGAATTTTTCAAAATTAATGATAAGTGTCAGACCACAGATCCAAGAATTCAGAAAACATCAAGCAGTGTAAATGCCAAAAAAATAAAAAATAAAAATTGATAACTAAGCATATCATATTCAAACTGCTGAAAATCAAAGACAGAGAAAATCTTGATTAAAGCTTGAGATGAGAAAGACACCTTGTCTATAGAGGAGCAAAGAGAAGTTAGGACATCTCTTTAGAAACCATGCAAGCAAGATGAGAGTAGGATGCAATATTTAAAATATCAAAAGAGAAAAACCACCAACTTAGAATTCTGTACCCAGTGAAATTATCCTTCAAAAGTAAAAAATAAAGTCCTGGTATAGTGGTTCATGCCCATAATCCCAGCCCTTTGGTGACTGAGGCAGGAGGATTGCTTGATTTCATGAGTTCAAGACAAGCATAGGCAACATAGCAATATTACAGAAAAACAAAAAGATCCAGGTGTGGTGGCACATGTCTATAGTCCAGTACTTGGGAGGCTGAAGCAGAAGGATCACTCTGAACCCAAGAGGTCGAGGTTGTAGTGAGCTGTGAGCATGCCACTGCACTCCAGCCTGGGTGACAGAGTGTGACCCTAACGCAAAATTTAAAAAAAAGCAAAGACTTTCCCACACAAACAAAAATTGAGGAAATTTGTCAACCAGTAAATCTACCTTGCAAGAAGTGTTTTTAAAGAAATTCTTCAAAGAGAAAAAAATATATAGGCCATACACTTGAATCTACATAAAGAAAAGAAAAATACTAGAGAATGAATAAATAAAGGTAAGATAAGGACTAATTTTCTTATTGTTAATTGATCTAACAGACAAAATTTGTTGAAAATAGTAATAGCAACAATGTATTCAAGTGATTATAGCTTCTGGATAAAGGAAACAAATCACAGAAATATTATATAAGATAGGAGGAAGAATTGGAGAATACTCCATCAGGAAGTATTTGCACTACCCTTGACATTGTATTTTTATTTGAAAGAGGCTGTGAATAGTAGTAAATGTATATTACCAATTTTTAAAGTACAACTGAAATGCTAAGAGAAGAGGAAAAAATGGAATCATATGAAATAGTCAGTGAAAATGAGAAAAGACAGAAAAGGAGCAGAAAATTTAAAAAAACCAAAAACATTGATTAAAAAACAATAAGAAATATAGTAGATATTAATCCAGTTGGATCAATAATCACTTTAAATGTGAATGGCCTAAATTCACCAATTAAAAGACAGAGGCTGCCAGGATGAAACAAAAAACAAGGCCCAAATATATTTTGCCTGTAAGAAATTCACTTTAAATATAAAGGCACAGATTAATTTGTGTCTTTAAAATAGAGACAAGTTATACCATGTTAATACTAATCAAGAGAAGGATGGAGGTCTGTATCAAATTCAGGAAAAGCAGACTTCAGAGTAAGGAAAACTATCAGTGATAAAGACAGGTATTATATTAATAATCAAGGAATTAATTGTCCAAGAAGACATGACAGCCCTCAATGTATGCATGTAACAACAGAGAATTAAAATATGTGAGACAAAAACTGTTAGGATTGCAAGGAGAAATAGATTAAACCACAATTACAATTGGACTTCAATACCCCACTATCAGTAATTGACAGATTCAGCAGACAGAAAATCAGCAAGGACATAACATAACTGAGCAGCATCATAAACCGACTGGATTTAATTGACATCTACAAACTAGTTCATCTAACAATAGCAGGATACACATTCTTCTCAAGCTCACACAGACAGTCATTAAGAAAAACCACATTCTGAGCCATAAAGCACACCCTAACAAATTCAAAAGAATAAAAATTATGTAAAATATGTCCTCAGACCACAAGGGAAAAATCCAAAGTATTTGGCAACTGAACATACTTCCAAATAACACATGGGCCAAAGAAGAGTCTCCAGTGAAATGTAAAAATAGCTTTAACTAAATGAAAATATGACTTTTCAAAATTGGGGAGGATGCAGTGAAAGCAGGATTTGGGGAAATTTATAGCATCAAATGCATGTATTAAAAAAGAAGAAATAGAATCTGAGCAGGCTTTTGTCTCTCATATCCACATCTCTCTTGCTCTGGTCCCATCTCCACTTCTTTTTCTCTTTCCATTTGGGAGGCCCAGGCCACAACTTTTGTCACCATGTGACCTGCAGGTACTGGGAGATCCCTAAAGAAGATGCCAAGACACCCCAGGAGCTTAGAAATGGGAAAAGGATCCGGTATGACCAGCTGGTGGTAGCTAATCACAACCTCTTTAGCAGAGCAGACCAAGAAAGAGAGTCCCAGCAGCCAGTGACTCCCGGCAGCTTGAGCAGACTGAGATGGAGGATGCACTTCACATCCCTCAGAAGACTCTTGGGTCACATAGGGAGTGAGGAGGTGAGAAAGCAGTCATCCAGCTTTAGAGCCAGGAGGCCCCTCCCCTGCCAGGCTCCAGGCTCACATCAGATTTGCGGTCCTGACCTGTTATGTGTGAGAGTGAGTGCTACTGACACAGACTGTGACAGTCTTCCTCCCCCTAGCCACACATGTTTCCAGTCCCACAAGGAGGGCAACCTGGATATAGCACAGTAGCATGCTGCCAGACCTCTCATAGAGCTGGGACTCTATCTGAGCCCTGAACACCTATAACTAATCAATCCCTGAGAGCACATATTCCACTGGCCCAGTCCCTAGACCAGAAAAGATCAGAAAAGATCACCTATCAGCTTCACTCATCTCAAAGGCAGGCTCTGTTGTGGCATGCACTGGTTTGGAGGAAGCTTTGGGAGATCCTGCTGCTCTTGAGTTATGAACGCAAATTGGCCTTTGGTAGGAGATCTGGAATTAAAGGGAGCATCAGGTAGCTCCAATCTCCATAGAAAAGCACATCTGGGAAGTAGAGGGCACCGTCATTCCAGCAGTCTGCCACTGTAGCCAGGGGGCCCTTTCCTCCTCCTGATCTCCACAGAGATCTTGTGACTAGGGATTGGAAAACAATCTGACCAACTAGCTGTGGGAAAAACTGCCATGAAAAGTCACTTTGAACTCTGAGCACTGCCTAGCAGGGGAAGCAGATCTGGAGACAGCAGGGTGAAGGCATCTGTGGTCCTGGCAGTCCCTCTCTCTCTGTGGGAACTCTTTTGAATGGCAGAAAAGGTCCTATCCATATAGACTGTATATAACTACAAACAACAACAACAACAATAAACAATAGTAATAAAAAAGAAGAATGGTTCTCACAGATGAGGAAGAACAGCAAAAAGCACTCACAATTCTCAAAGCATTACAGAGGCATCACCCACAAAGGCTCTTCACCCAACAACCACAGAGTATACATTTCAGTCGTCAGCACATGGAACATACTCCAAGATTAATCACATTCTCAGGCACACATCAAGTGTGAACAAATTTCAAAAGGTTGAAATAATACCAAGCATCTTCTCACAGTAGAATGAAAATAAATATAATCACCAACAGAAACCCCCCAAAACACACAAATACATGGAAGTTAAACAACATGCTTCTGAATGATTGTTGGGTTAACACAGAAGTCAAGGCAGAAATAAAAAGTTTGCTGGAAACAAGTGAAAACAAAGACAAAACATATTGAGACCTCTGAGAAAGTGGTGTAGAGATGTAAATTTATAATATTACATGCACATATGAAGAAAATAGAAAGATCTCAAACAACCTAACATCACACCTAAGGGAGCTAGAAAGGCAAGAACAATGAAATTCCAAATTTATTAGAAAAATTCAAATAGCTAAAATAAAACACAATTGCAGGAAATAGAAGCCAAAAAAATTGTTGAAAAGATGAACAAGACAAAAATCTTGTTCTTTGAAAGAACAATAAAGATTGACAGATACCTGGACAGATTGACTAAAAAAAAAAAATTGACAGAGAGAGAAAGTCCAAATAAGCACAATTAGGTATGAAAAAGGCAATGTCAGCTGATCCTGAAGAAATTCCAAAGATTATCAAAGATTACTGTAAACATCTGTATACAAATAAGGTAGAAAATCCAGAGGAAATGGAAAAATTCCTGTCATTACTTAACTTCCCTATATTGTAACAGGAAGAAATTGAAACCCTAAACAAATACCAATCCAAGAAATTGCCTCATTTATAAGAAACCTGCCTGCCAAAGAAAGCACTAGGCCAGATGGTTTCTCAGATGAATTCTACACGACATGTAAGATAGATCTGATACCAATGCTATTGAAAGTATTCAGTCAATTGAGAAGGAAGGAATTCTTCCTAGTTCATTCTATGAGGCTAATATTATCCTGATACCCCAAGTTGGCAAAGTCCCAGCAAGGAAAGATAACTACAGGCCAATTTCCCTTATAAACTTCTCAAATGCACAAATTCTCAACAAGATTCCAGCAAGTCATATCCAACAACACATTTCAAAAATCATCCATCATGACCAGATTGGCTTCATTCCTGAGATGCAGAACTAATTTAACATTCACACATCCATAAATATAATCCACCACATTAACAGCTGTAAAATCCAAAGGCACATGATTATCTCATTAGATGCAGAAAGAGCATTTGATAAAATTCAGCATCTCTTCTTGATAAAAACCCTCAAGCACCTAGGCAAAGAATAAGAGCATCTATGACAATCCTGCAGTCAATATCTTGCTTAATGAGTAAAAGCTAGAAGCATTTCCCCTAAGAACTGGAGCAAGACAAAGAAGCTCACTCTCACTCCCTCCCCCATCTAATACAGTACAATATAGTATGGAAGTCCTAGGCAGAACAGTCAGGCAGGAAAACTAAATCAGTACTATTTAAATAGAAAAAAGAGAAGCTAAGTTATCCTTCTTTATCCTTCTTTAGATGATATGATTCTATACCTAGAAAATCCTAAAGATTCTGTCAGAAACCTCCTCACACTGATAAACAACTTTAGTAAAATCTCAAGATACAACATCAGTGCATGAAAAACAGCTGCATTTCCATACACCAATAAAAAGGAAGCTGAGAACCAAATAAAAAACACAATTTCATTCACAATACCCACAAAAAAACGAAACACCTTGGCATCCCCCTAACCAAAGAAGTAAAAGACCTTTACAATGAAAACTTCAAAGCACAGTGCAAAGAAATCAAGGATAATACTAACAAATGAAAAAACATCCCATGTCCATGAATTGGAAGAATCAATATCATCAAGAAGTCCACCCTACACAAGGCAATCTACAGATTCAATGCAATTCCTATCAAACTGCCAAAATAACTTTTCAAAGACCTAGAAAAGACAATACAGGAATTCATATTTTAAAAAGAGCCCAAATAACTAAAGCAATTTTCAGCAAAAGGAACAAAGCTGGAGACATCAGTCTTTCAGACTTTAAACTTTGTTACTTTGGCTGGGGAGGTGGAGTTAAAGGTAGTACCAGGTAGCCCCTATCTCCGGGAAAGCATATCTGGGCACCTCCCCTGCCAAAGGCCACAGTAACCAAGAAAGCATGGTATTGGTATAGGGATAGAAACACAGAATCTTGAAATAAAAACATGGTTTCTCAACCAACTGATCTTTGACAAAATCAGAAAAAAACTCAGCATTCAGGAAAGGAAGCCATATTTAACAAATGGTGCTGGGAAAACTGGCTAGCCACATGCAGAAGAATGAAGCTGCATCATCATATACAAAAATTAACTCAAAATGGATCAAGGATTTAAATGCAAGACATTAAGCTAAGAATCTTACAAGACAACTTAGGGAACATCCTCCCAGACATCAGAGTAGGCAATGAATTAATGACCTAGGCAATGAATTCATGGTCAAGTCCTCAAAAGCCAATGCAATAAAGCTAAGAGAGGCAGGTGGAACCTCATCAGAATGAAAAACTTTTTCACAGCAAAGTAAATCATCAAGAGAGTAAAGAGACAACCCATGAAATGGTAAAAAAAAAAAAAAAAAAAAGATTTACGAGTTATGCATCTAACAAAGACCTATCATTCAGGATCTACAATGAACTTGAATGAATTGAAAAGGAAAACAGCAACAACAACAACAAATAACCCCATTAAAAAGTGGGCAAAGGACATGAACAGACATTTCTTAAAGGAAGACATACAAACAGCCAACAAACACATACAAAAAACCTCAGCCTCACTAATCATCAGATAAATGCAAATCAAAACTACAATGATACACCATCTAACATTGGTAAAATGGCTATCATCAAATAGTCTAAAAACAACAGGTGCTGGCATGGCTTCAGGGAAAAGGGAACTGTTGGTGGGAATATAAGCAAGTTTAAACTTTGTGGAAAGCAGTGTGGCAATTTCTCAAAGAACTAAAAATTGAATTTCCACACAATCCAGCAATTCTTCTTCTGGGGGTATACTCAGAGGAACATAAATTTTTCTACCAAGAAGACACCTGGACACATATGTTCATGGCAGCACTATTCACAATAGCAAAAACATGGAAGCAATCCAAATGTCCATCAAAAGTGGACTGAGTAAAGAAAATGTGGTAAATATACATGGTGGAATATTATGCAGCCCAAAAGAACAAAATCATAGATGCAACATAGATGCAGCTGGAGAGCATCATACTAAGTTAACTATCACAGAAACCAAGAACTGAGTACCACATGTTCTCACTCATAAGCAGGCCCTGATCACTGCTCATGCAAACACAAAGATGAGACTGGCAGATGCTGGACACTTTAGGGGAGGGATGGATGGAGGAAGCAGGTAGCAACATACTGGGTACCTGACTCACAATCGGGGAAGAGAGGGCCAGTTAGAAGCCCCAATTTCACCTGCATGCAACTTATTTATATAGTAAATCCTCACTTGTACCCTGCAACTCTAAAATTAAGTAATAATAATAATATAAAAAGAAGAATAAATATTTACAATATATAAAATCAATAATCTAAACTTCTTCTTTAAGACATTAGGAAAACAAGTAGCTGTACTCAAAAATAATAAAAATATAATTGGAAAAAATAAACTAGAAAATGAAGACCAAATTAATTCCAAAGTATGAGGGGAAAACAGAAATAATAAAAATTAGAGCAGAAATTCATGAAGTTGAAAACAAGAAATCATTATAGGAAATCAACAAAACCAAAGGCTGGTTCTTTGACAATATTAATAATATTGATAAGGACTAGCCAGGTTAATTAAAAAACAAGATAGAGAACACAAATACAAAAAGGAGCCATCACTAGAAATCTCATGGACATTTAAAAATAAAGGAACACACACACACAAAAAAATAAAGGAACATTTCTAACAACTCTATGCTTACATACTTGATAATCTGAGTGAGATGAACCTTGAAAGATACAATCTAGCAAAATGTACACAAAGATAGATAATCCAAATAAACTCAGGCCTATTAAAAATATAATAAATACCAATCATCTTTAAAAGAGAAATCACCAGCTTCAGACGAGTTCACTGATGAGTTTTAGCAGACATTGGAGGAAGAAATTGTAGCAATTCTCTACAGTTACTTCCAGAGCATAAACACAGAGGAAATACTTCCTAACTCATTCTATGAGGTAAACATCACCCTAATACCAAAACCAAAGATATTACAAAAAAGAAGAATTATAGAAAAATAACTTTTATGAATGTAAATGCAAGAATTTATAACAAAATATTAGCATTTAAAATCCAACAATGTGTAAAATAATTATACATTATGACCAAGTGTGAGCTATCCCAGATATGCCAGGCTGCAAGACTGACTCATTACTAAAAAATCAATTAATGTAATCCTTCACATCATTAGACTAAAGAAGACAAATATGACAATAGGTGCAGAAAAAGCACATGACAAAATGCTATACTGGTTAATGATTACAAAATACTGCATTGGTTAATGATAAAATTTAAAAAAAACTCTCGACAAGCAGGAATAGACAAGAACTTTCTCAACTTGATAAGGAACATCAACAGAAAATCTGCAACTAACAGCATACTTAATGGAAAGAAACTAGATGCTTTTCTAAGATCAAGAAGAAGGCAAGAATGTTTATTCTAACCCACTCAACATCAAACTGGAATTCCTAGCTAATATTATGAGACAAAGTATATACATATAGGGAAGTAAGAAATAAAACCATTTTCATTCACAAATGACATAATTGTCTATGTAGAGAATCCCCAACACAAAATAAAACTCATGGAACTAATAAGTGATTATAGCAAGGTTGGTGAATATTAAATTAGCATACAAAAGTTGATTGTTTTCTTATATACTTACAATTAACAAATACATTTTGTAATTAAAAATGTAATACCATTTATATTAGCATCAAAAAAGAAATACTTAAGTATATATCTAAAATATATATGTACATTATCTATATGAGGAATATTACAAAACTCTGATAACAAACATTAAAGAAGATCTAAACAAAAGAACTATTCCACATTCAAGGATTGGAAAACTGAATATTGTAAATATGGGGGTTCTTGCCAAATTGATTGATTCAATGCAGCCCCAATCAAAATACCAGTACATTATGTGATAGATACTGACACACTGATTATAACGTTTATATGAAAAGGCAAATGACCCAGAATAGCCAACACAGTGTTGAAAGAGCAGAACAAAGTTTGAGGACTGACATTACCCAACTTTAAAACTTGTTATAAATCTACTGTAATCATGACAGTGTGATGTCAGCAAATAAACAGATACATAAATCAATGGAACAGAATAGAGAACCCAGAAATAGACTCACACAGATATAATCAACTGAGCTTTAAAAAACTAGCAAGCACAATACATTGGAGAAAAGATATGCTCTTCAAAAAAAATGGTGCTGGAACAACTAGGCATACACATGCAAAAAAAATCAATCTAGACACAGACATTACATCTTCCTCAAAAATTAACCCAAAATAGAACATATAATTACATATAAAATACAGATAAATAATACAAATCCTAGATGATAATAGGAGGAAGTCTATGTGATGTTGGGTTTAATAATGAATTTTTAGACACAACATCAATGCATGATCCAGAAAAGAACAAAAAAATTATAAGTTGAACTTTATTAAAATCTGCTCTGTGAAAGACATTGTTAAGAGAACTAAAAGACAAGTCACAAACTGCAAGAAAATAGCTTCAAAATACAAATCTGAAAAAGAAATCATCCAAAATATACAAATAATTCTTAAAATTCATCAATAACAGCACAAATCATCTAATTTCAAAATGAGCAATCCAGTTTACTAATCTATGCCTCTTCAGTGGCACATTCAGTTAACTCACATTCTAATTAATTACTGAAATGTGAGAGTTTATTATTGTCATGTGGCTCTTTGGGGGCTGCTTTGCTTCTTTTTTACCTTTGTATTATATATGTATGTATTTTCATTTTTATAAATTATCTGTATGATGTTAACTCTGTGCTTTCCTGTACTTTTGAGATGGGTATGATTGTTCTTTAGCTTTTGTATTCAATGCCTTCTTAAGCATCTCCTGAAGGGCTCGTTTGGAGGCAGCATATTCTCTTAGGAACTGAATGTCTGGGAAGGATTTTAATTTTCTGTCACTAATGAAGCTTAACTTGATGAGGAAGAAAATTCTTAGCTGGAATTGCTTATCTTTGAGAACATTAAAATAGGACTCCAGTCCCTTCTAGCTTGTAGTGTTCATGCTTGCTTTATGGAGACAGATTACTACATGTCTTGGGGGTGGTCTTCTCATGTGATACCTTGTGGGGATTGTCTGAATATCTTGTGCTTTTATGTCACCTCTTTAACAAGATGTGGAAAATTTTCTTGAATGATCTCATGGAATACTTGTTCTATGGTGTTCTCAGTTTTCCCTTCTGCCTCGGGAATACCAATCAGACATAAAAATTCATGTGGAAACAGGAAAGAGCATGAATAGCCAAAAAAATCCTCAGCAAAAAGAACAAAGCAGGAGGTATCATACTTCCAGACTTTAAACTTTATTACAAGGCTACAATAACCAAAACAACATGGTATTGGTACAGGAATAGGCACACACACCAACGGAACAGAACAAAGATACTAGAAGCAAAACAGAGTCCCTCAACCCACTTATCTTTGAGAAAGCCACCAAAAACAATCATTGGAAAAAGGAGAACATATTTCGCAAATGGTGCTGGGAAAACTGACTAACCATATGCAGAAGAATGAAACTGAACCCCTACCTATCAACATATACAAAAATTAACCCCAAATGGATCCTGGACCTAAATGTAAAACCTCAAAATATATGAATCCTAGAAGAAAATGTGGAAAACACCCTTCAGGACATCAGAGTAGGCAATTAATACATTCAAAACTGAATGCTACGAAAGCTAAGATAGACAGATAGAACCTCATTAAACTGAAAAGTTTTTGCACAGCAAAAGAAACCATCAAGAGAGTAAAGAGACAACCCACAGAATGAGAAAAAAAAATATTTGCAAATTACGCATCTGACAAAGGCCTAACATCAGGAACTACAAAGAACTCAAAATCAAAGGAAAAATAACAAATAATTCCATTAAAAAGTGGGCAAAGGACATGAGCAGACACTTCTCAAAAGATGACATACAAGTAGCCAACAGATACATGAAAAATGCTCAGCCTCACTAATCATCAGATGAATGCAAATCAAAATTACAATGAGATATCACCTAACTCCAGTAAGGATGGCTATCATTAATAAGTCAAAAAGCAACAGGTGCTAGTGCAGCTGCAGAAAAAAAGAGAATACTTCTATACTATAGGTGGTAATGCAAGCTAGTTCAACCTCTATGGAAAGCAGTGCAATGATTTCTAAGAGAACTAAAAATTGATCTTCCATATGATCCAACAATCCCCCTCCTGGGAATCTGCCTGGAGAAACATAAATTGCTCTATCAAGAAGACACCTGCACACTCATATTTATTGCTGCACTATTCACAATAGCAAAAACATGGAGCCAACCTTGTTGGCCATCAAAAGCGAAATGGATAAAAAAAATGTGGTCCATAAACACAACGGAATATTATGCAGCCATAAAGAAGAACAAAATCATGGCCTTTGCAGCAATTTGGATGCAGTTGGAGACTGTTATATTAAGTGAATTGTCATAGAGACAAAGAATTGAATACCACATGTTCTCACTCTTAAATGGACCCTGAACTCTAGTCACACTAGCACAAGGGTGGGCTTGGCAGTCTCTGGGCACTGCTAGGGGAGCCAGGGAGGGAGAAGGGTGGGGTGGGGAGCATGTGACAAACAATGGGTACCTGGTCCACTACCGGGTGGGTAAGGGTCAGCTAGACATGCAGCCTTCACCTGCATGTAGCCTACTTATAGTAAAACCTCACTTGTACCCCTCAACTCTATAATAAATAAATACATTAAAAAATTAAAATTAAATAAAATGAGCAAAAGATCTAAACAGACAATTCACTAAAGAAAACATACAGATAACAAATGTGCCATCTGAAATTATTTATACACCTATGAAAAGATGTTCAACATTATTCATCGTTAGGGAAGTGCAAATGAGATAACTATAAGAGACACACCTATCAGAATGGTCAAAAGCCAAAACACTAATAACACTGAATGCAGATTAAATGTGGAGCAACAAGAACTTTCATTTATCGTTGATGAGAATTCAAGATAGTACAGCCATCCTGAAGAATGGTTTTGCAGTTTCTTCCAAAACTAAACATACTCTTTCCATATAACCCAGCAATCATGCTTCTTGGTGTTTAGCCAAACATTAAGTTTGGCTAAGTGCATACATTCATGCAAATACTCACACAAATATTTATGGCAGGTTTGTTAGTAAAACTTTGAAGCAACAAAGATGTCCTTCAAGAGTGAGTGGGTAAATACACTGTGGAACATCTATACAATATGTATAGAATTTTTAAAAATGTGTTTTCCTAATGCCTCAACATCCCCACAAAGCACCTGTGAATACCATTCTTAAGTGACCAGTTGCACCAGTATGACAAGGTTGGTCTCCCCTCAAGTTCTTCTTTTTGCCCTCCCTGAATGTGACCTGCAGACGTTCAAAAGCACCACTGAAATCCCTCAAGCGTTGTGCTTGTATACTCCTGATGACTCTCAATCAAAGCACTTGCCCATAGGTTCTTATTCTCAATCTCCAACTGTGTAGTTGAGCCTGCTCCTTTGGCATTTCTCTTATATGGTCCCCTATGTGGCATGCCATGCATCCCTCTCTAAGACCTGTTAGTGTAATCACTCCTTTAATTTTAATTTCACATGAGTCTCTGACTATAAATTCTGCAGCCATGTTGAAATGTTCTTTCAAGACCCAACAGGGGGACCTCTTACAACCTTTTGCTCCCCATTTACAACATACAATAATCATTCAGTGATTAAAAAAAAAAAAGAAATGCACTATCAAGGTACAAAAAGACACGGTGCTAAGATAGAGAAGCCGATATGAAAATGTCATATACTGTATGCTTCTAACTACATGACATTCTGGAAAAGGCTAAACTGTAGTGACAGTAGAAAGATCAGTGGTTGCAAAGGGTTGCAAAGTGAGGGATAGATGTAGCATGGAAACTTTTAGGACAGTAAAACTATTCTGTATGATATTATAATGGTAGATACATGTCTGTCAAAACTCATAAAATGTGCAACACCAAGACTTAACCCTAATGTAAACTATTAGCTTTAATAATGATGTATAAATATTAGCTCATTGATTGTAACAAATACACTAGACTAATGCAAGACATTAAAAATAGGAAAACTAGGCATAGGGGTTGTATAAGGGAACACTCTGTCAGAATGGATTTTTTTTAAAAGCAAGACCTAACTATATATTATTTACAAGAGACACAATTTTTAAAAAATGAGGCAGTAGAAAGCAGAAGGTTGAAAGGATGAAAAACATATCCCATGCAAACAGATGTGGCAATATTAATGTCAGGCAAAGCAGACTTCAAGACAGGGAATATTACCAAAGATAAAGATGGTTACTTCTGAATGATAAGAGTCAATTCATCAAGAAGACATAACAACCCTAAATTATGTTTCTAATGACAGCTTCAAAATACATAAAATAAAATTGGCAGAACTAAAGGGAAAATAACAAACTCAGAGACATGGTGATTTTTGACATCCTTGTCTTAGTAAATCTATAGAATAGCTACACAAAGATCAACAAGAATTTAGAAGATTGGAACAACTATATTAAACCAACTTGGTCTTACTAACATTTATAGAACACTACATCCAACAACTACAGAACACTCATTTTTTTTCAAATATGCATAGAACGTTCACCAAGGCAGAACATATATTTGACCATAAAACAAGCCTCATAGAGGGCTCTGACTGTTTTGAGATATATTTCCTTTATGCCTAGGTGTTAAAAAACTTTTTATCAAGAAGGGATTCTGGATTTTGTTGAAAGTTTTTCCTGCATCTAATGATATAATCATGTAGTTTTTTTTTTTTTTTGCATCTGTTGATGTATTGAATCACATTTATGGTCTTGCAGATGTGGAATCAGCCCTGTGTCTTGGGGATGAAGCCTACTTGACAAACATATTGCTAAATGGACAGAAATTGGAAGCATTTCTCCTGAAACTGGAACAAGATGAGGCTGCCCATTTTTACCCCTCCTGTTCAACATAGTATTGCAAGTACTAGCTAGAGCAATCAGACAAGAGAAAGAACTCAGGAGTATCTAAAAAGGAAAAGAGGAAGTCAAATTATCTCTCTTTGCTGATGATATAATCCTATACCTTGAAAATTCAAGAGAATCTGTCAAAAACCTCCTTGCACTGATAAAGGACTTTGGCAAAATCTCAGGGTACAAGATCAATGTGCAAAAGACGGCCACATTTTTATACACTAACAAACAGGCAGAGAACCAAATAAAAACCACAATCCCATTTATAATAGCCACATTTTTTAAAAGAGGAAATACCTTCATATCTTTCTACAACAAAAACTATGAAACATTGCTCAAAGAAATAAAAGACACAAACAAATGGAAAATATTCCATGCTCATGGATTGGAAGAATCATCATTGTTAAAATGTCCATCCTACCCAAGGCAATCTACAGATTCAATGCGATATCCATTAAATTATTAACATCATTCTTCTCAGACCTGGACACAACAAAACAGAAATTCATATGGAAACATAAACAACTACAAATAGCCAAAACACTCCTCAGCAAAAGAAGCAAAGTGGGATGCATCACACTTCCTGACTTTAAACTTTATTATAAGACCACAATAATCAAAACAGCTTGGTATTGGTACAACAACAGGCATATAGACCAATGGAACAGGATAGGGATTCCAGAAACCAAACCTCAATTTCTCAACTGACTCTTTTCAACAAATCCTCCACCAACAACTACTGGAGAAAAGAGTAAATGATGCTGGAAAAACTGGCTGACCACATGCAGAAGAATGAAAAAGGACCCCTGCCTACCACCGTACACAAAAACCAACTCTAAATGGATTAAAGTTCTGAACCTAAAACCTCAAACTATGAGAATCTTAGAAAATGCAGGATACACCCTGACCGAAATTGGAATAGGCAACCAATTCCTGATCAAAACTCCAGAAGTCCGTGCATTAAGAGATAAGATAGACAAGTGAGACTCATCAAACTAAAAAGCTTCTGCAAAGCAAAATAAACCATTAAGATAGTGGGGAGACAGCCCACAGAATGGGAAAAAAATACTTGTCAATAGTATATCTAACAAACGTGTAACATCCAGGACTTACAAGGAACACAAATGTACCAAAAGGAAAACAAACAAACAACCCTATTACAAAGTGGACAAAATATATGAATAGACACTTCTTAAAATAAGACATATGAGTAGTCAACAGATACGTGAAAAACTGTTCAGCCTCAAAATGCAAGTCAGATACCATAACTCCAGACAGGATGACCATCATTAATAACTCAAAAATCAACAGATGCTGGAGAGGATGTGGAGAAAAGGGAACATTTTTACACTGTTGGTGTAAGTGTAAACCAGAACAACCTCTGGAAAACAGAGGCGATTTCTAAAACATTTAAAAATTGATATTCATACAACCCAGCCATCCCCCTTCTGGGAATATACCTGAAGGAACTCAAATCACTCTACAAAAAAGATATCTGTGTGCACATGTTTATTGCAATTTTATTAACAATAGCAAAAAGCATGGAACCAACCATACTCCCCATAAAAAGTGGATTGAACAAAAAAATGTGGTTCATGCACATGATGGAATATTATGCAGCCACAAAGAAGAACAAAACTATGACCTTTATAGCAACCTGTATGGATTTAGAGTCTATCATATTCAGTGATCTATTCACAGAAACAAAGAACTGAGTACCACATGTTTTTACTCATAAGTGCACCCTGAACATTTATTGTAATACTACATGAAAGGGATTGGCAGTAGCAGGACACTGCTGGGGGAGTAAGGGGTGCACATAGTATCAGTAAGGGTACCTGATCCCAAGCCAGGTGAAGTGAGGATCAATGGGAGACCCAAACTAAACCTGTATGATGATCACTTATGTATCTAATGCTGAATTGTACTCCACATCTTAAAAAAAACCTCAAAAAATTAAAATATGCAGAAAATGTGCTCTGGTCACATAATAATCACTTTAAATTAGAAAATAATAGCAACTCAGCTAGAAAATTTCCCAACTACTTGTAAATTAAGCAACACACTCTTTAATAATCCATGAATTAAAAAAGAAATCACAATGATATTAAAAATATTTCTGAGTGAGAATAATTAAAAATCAAAATGTGTGGTATAAAGCTGAGACATGAGTTAGAGAGAAATTATAGTTTTAAATGTATATCAAAAAATAAAATCAGTTATTTGTTTTTACTTTATGAACTAAAAAAAGAATAAAATTGACTCAAAATAAACAGCAAAAGGAGGAAAAAAGCAGAAATCAATAAAGTAAAAGATAAACACTAGAAAAAGGAACATATGAGAAACTCACAATCTAGAAGACATGGCAACTAAATGTAATGTGGTATCTGAATGGGATCCTGAAAAAGAAAACAAACATGAGGTAAAATCTAAGAATCTGAATACAGTATGGACATTAGCTAATAAAAATGTACATCTATTGGTTTATTAGTTATGACAAAAGTACCATAGGAACAAAAGTTAACAACAGAGAAAGCTGGGTACAGGGTATATTGATATTCTCTTATATCCCTGAAACTTTTACATCAATCTAAAGCTATCATTTGTAATATATTTTCTTATTTTTGAGTTGAGGTCTCGCTCTGTCACCCAGACTGGAGTACAGTGGTATGATCACAGGTCTCTGCAGCCCCAAACTCCTGAGCTCACGCACTCTTCCTGACTCAGCCTCCTGAGTAACTAGGATTACAGGCACATGCCACCATGCCTGGCTAATTTTTTTTTCTTGATTTTTTTTTTGTAGAGATGTGATCTCACTATGTTGTCTAGTCTGATCTCATACTCTTGAGCTCAAGTCATCCTCATGCCTTGGCCTCTTAAAGTGCTGGGATTACAGGTATGAGACACTGCACCTGGACCAATTCATTTTATGATGGCAGAATAAACCTAATCCCAAAACCTGAAAAGGACATTACAAATTACAGACTAATACTATTCTATATATATATATATATATATATATATATAATAGAAAATGATAAAATACAATTTATCTCAGAAATGTTAGGCTGGCTCAACAATCAAAAATCAATCTATTTAAATCACTACATTAACTGAATAAAGGAGAAGATCATATAGCTATCTCAGTCCAGAAAGCACTTGAAAAATCCAATATTAATTTCTAATCAAAACTTTCAGCAAAGTAAGAGAGAAGGGGCTTTCAAATTCAGATAAAAGGCATCTATGAAAAACTCAACATAATTCTTACTAATTACATATTGAATGTTCCTTTTAAAATTGGGAATAAATATAATATAAATTCAAAAATCCATGAGCTATTTGTATTTCTTAAAAGCATCTGTATACCCCCCAAAATTTTCTATTTAATTTAATAATTTATTGGGTTCTTACTATATGCTGAATAGTTGTCAAGAGTTGGAAATTTTTTTAAAAAGGTAAAAAGTAGTCTGCTTGTCAATGAATTTTTAAATAAATTAAAAAGTAAGATACTCTCATTAAAAGTAACTAAAGTACAATTTAATATATGTTAGTGAGCAAATTAAGCAGTAGAAAATCTCAGGCTTTCAGAATTTAGATTGTGTAGGGAATGAACTGGCATACTTAGCACTATAGATTTCATATGTTATGAGGCTTTCTTAGCCTGTATTTTAGGCCTTTGAGCAGAAGAATGGTATGATAAAAAGACTTTACAATAAGCATCAACAACATCACATTTTGAAAATATGTCACTATATCCAAGGCCTTCACTTTCATTTTTATTACAAAGAAACAGATGACAGAAGTTAATTGATTTTCTCAAAGCTGTAAAGCCAGTCAATGGGAATGGAGTATGAGACATTAGTGTAAAGGTGGAACAGAATCCAGGTTTCCTTCAAATGTAGGGTTTCTACCATCCCAGCTTTTGGCTAGGCATCTTGAAATATGGAAGACTAGGAACAGGAATCACTTTTGGTTTTGCAACATGAGTAAGTAAAAAATGTCTACCACTGAAAGTTTGTCTTCAGATGATGGTAACCAGGAAAGTAGAGAAAGGCTGGAAGAAGGAGAGAAAGAGTTAAAATTGTCTTCAAAGAACAGATGGTCTTCTCTGCTGCACTCCCACTTTCCTTTCTCTCTTCATGAGCTCCCTCCTGCCTGTCAGTATTGATAGTTAATCCACTGACAGTGAAATTCATCTCCTTCCTGTTTTCAGTAGTTAGTTGGAAAGCCATTTACTGGCATGTGCATAAGCAGATGCAGAAATTAATTATTATTTGAATAAAAACAGATGAGATGCTGACAGCGAGTTGGTGATAACGAGCAGTTCTAAAGGGAGGGTCTTCAAGGTTCTCAGCATACGAGCTCTGGAAGCATGACACTTAGCCTGAGAGGTGAATCCTATGGCCAATCTAGAAAACAGATCAGACGAATCTAGAAAACAAAGTGCCTGACTCAACAGCAGTCACCTGATTCATGAATGGGTTGTCTCGACTACTTTAATTATTATTTGATAATACATGTGCCAGACTGGAGTAGTTTTGAGGTCAATCTACACAGAGGGTAGGAATTATAGCCCCAGAGAAAACAAAGGCAGGATGACCTATTGATTCAGTATGCCTCAGATTGTAATAGTTTTAGCAATGAAAATGTTCATGTCCTGGGAAACTCCTCAGGTTCAGGCACACCAAGGCAGTGAATCATAGCTTAGGATGGCTGCCTAACATCAAACAATGGAGGTCAAGATATTAGGCCCCAGGTCCTGCTCCAACATTTATGTACTGCAGAGCCCCAGAACCCCTGAACTTGTCCATCTACATGAGTCAAGGAAAGAGGAGACTCTATACCCTTCCCACAGAGCCTGCTGTAATGGGAGAGAGATTAAGAAGAATACTATTACTAAAGTATTAAATGGCGTAGTTTTTTTCTTTCAGTAGTTCTCAGAGTCTTGTGGGTTTTATTTTCATCCTCATCCACCTTCCCTGGCTCTTCTATATCATTTCTTCAGGGAGGAGATATGAAAGAATGGAACACTGGAGGTAGAGTGATCTTCCTAGTTTGTGTTTCTAAAAGTTGATGCCCTGGAGGGAAAAAGAAAGCAAGACCCTGCACCCTGCCTCTTGGCAAGACTCAGGAAAGTTGCAAGATACCAGAGAGAAATTACTATGTAGTCTATCTAGACCAACATAAGTAGAGACAGCCAACCAGAGACTGCCATGCCCTAGCCTAGCACACAAGTAGAGCCACCAGAGCTAAAGGGTTGTGGTGACAGGGATTTGGATAATTGTCTAAAACAGATGACCAAGAATCCGACAGGAAGTTCGATACTCCAGAGGACACTTACTCAACAAGACATCAAGGACCACATCCCTGCTCATTTCCTCTTATATGGCACCCATATAAACCTCTGGAACTAGGTACCAACCCAAGGGTAACAGCAACCCTAAAGATAATTGACTATATTACTTTTCTGTTACCTTGCCACAGTAGAGGTCTGAAATAGTTATAGAAAAAGACAATTGTATTTTTTGTGTATCTGAATCTACAAAAAGAGATTCAGCCACTACATGGTGTCCCGTGGTGGAAAGAACACAGGATTTCGAATCTGAAACCTGGCTTTGAGTCCTGACTCTACCACTTCAAAATTGTGGTAAATAAATATTGGGAAATGTTTCCCCAAGGTTTATGGGACTTCTATGTTTCTTTTTGTTTCATTCCGCCCTCTGTGAAGGGGAAGGACAGCTAATATTATGCCTTGCTTATGCTACTAAATCTCCCCTCAAACATAGGATCAAACAATGCTTCTCTTTAAAAGTCACCTTTTTCCAGACCAGCTTGCATTTGTCCACTGTACTCAAGGATGACAGTTGAATGGGGCTGGCATCCCTGCTCTAAAACTTAACCAAGAACCCCTTTCACATCAACAAATATTTTTTTTAATTCTAGAGAGCAGCCGCAGTATACATGGCTAACCTCGTGTGTGCTGGGGACCATCTCCAGCTGGGTTCAGGGTCCCCCAAAGGTGGAGACGGCATCAGTGATTGGGGGGAAGAAGAGAGAGAAAGAGACTGGACTCCAGTCTAGTGCAGAAGCGATGTGTGTTATTAGGAATTACGACAGGTCTTTTATACACAAAGTCAGATGTGGGAGGGGCGTCCCCCACCCACCAGAAAGCTTAATCCATGAAAACTTAATCAATGATTGCCTTTAAACCCTTTTCATATGATAATCTTAAAATCCCAGAACAAAGGATAACCTAATCCGTGACTGACATATTCTATAAACCTTTTTCATCCTAAGCTGATTGATTTATGCCAAGTTAAACAATTCTATAGAAGCTTAAGTATTTACTTTACAAATGAAAGTGGCCCATCCCAGAATGTTTGGAATGTGGCCCAGTCCAAAGTTCACAGTGGGCTACCTGCAAGTAACCCAGCAGCACTCTTTCAACAAAATGGCTGTCTTCTAAAACTATATTCTACAATTTACACCTTCAATAAATCCTAAGATCATGACCCAGAAGCCTGTGACCAATACTAAGGCTCTTAGATGTGACCCGAGTTTGAATTGTAAGTTGTGTGAAAGCCAAAACTGCAGTTTGTGGAAGAATGGGAGCAATGAGCTTCTAAAGTTAACTTGTGTTCGTCCCAGTCTCAGAGTTTTTATGTTTTGAGCTCACAGGAGCTTAATCTGGTTAGTGCTGAGTAGAAAGGGGGAGGAAATGGGGTCAATAGCTCCCAAACGCATCCTAGTGGTCTCGGGGCAAACGGCCCTTCCTGATCTCTAACGCTCAGTGGGCCTCCATGGCGGCTCCCAACGCATGTGCTCCCTGCCCCTTGTGCCCTGGGCCTGAAAAAACATCTTTGAGCTCTCTGGCTTCCCAGTGCTGCCCACTACTGAGCTTTGCCTGGTGACAAAGTAAGAGTATCACTTTCCTCTTGGTTTTCCCTCTAGGCAGGTGTGTACCCATCTGTGGTGGTATGGTCTCAATCAGGACTTCCTAAGTCTGGTTCTAGAGCACTGGTTCTGCTGGAATACTGCACGTTATGCAAAAATTAGAACCTTCTGTGGTCAAATTGGTTAGGGAAATTGTGATATAAGTAAAGTCAAAGGAGTTTTTTTTTTACCCCTGAGAGAGTCTTGAAGACGGTAATGTTCACAGTGATTCTTTAAAGGAAGGAATTTGGAATGCAGTGATGTCAAAGTTTTTGTGACCCAGACTGACCGAGGCTTCATTTGCCTGGACTATGATGAATGTGCTGTGTTGCCCTCATGGTGGTCAGGCACATCTACTGCTTATCCTTGACAAGGGTAGGCCATCCTCAGAGAATGGGGTTCCCTAGAGCTTTTTCCTCTCAAACAGCATCAACTACTATCCAAAATGTTTTTCTGAGGGTCAGTAGACTCTTGAATATGGTTTAGGCCATCTGCTTTGAGATAATGACGAAAATAGCAGACTCTCACTGAGTCATACTCTATCTACCATGGTCTATGATCTATGGCTGTGACTGTCAGTGTTGACTGCACATTATAATAACCTTTATTAGTTTTCTAGGGTTGCTGTCACAAAGTACCACAAACTGATGACTAAAAACAATAGAAATTTATTTTCTCACAGTTCTGGAAGCTAGAAGTCCAAAATAAAAATCTCCTTTATGTTGTCTCTTCATGTTGTTTTATGTCTATCTTTGTGTCTCCTCTTCTAATAGAGACACCAGATATATTGAATTAAAAGCCCACCCTATTCCAGTATGACCTCATCTTAACTAAATACATCCACAGTGAGTCTATTTCCAGATAAGATCACAATCTGAGGTTCCAGAAAGGACATGAATTTTTACCTGGAGTGGGGCACAATTTAACCCAATACATCACCTAAGAGATTTTTTTAGAATTCACATGTGCCAGAATGATTATCAGAATCCCAGTCTCTGGAAATGAAATCCAGGCATCAGCATTCTTTAAAGATCTCTAGGTAATTTCAATGTGCAGCCAAGTTTAAGGACCACTGTCCACCCCCGTCCCCCGCTTTTTTAAGTGAGAAAGCAGGATTTATTGAGAGGACAGAAAATCCCCCACAGTGGGAGGGGACCTGAAGGGGTTGCCCTATTTGTATCTGTTTTATAAGTGAGATCTCTGAGACTCCAAGAGGAGTTAACATAATGTGACTAAGGTTACATGCGCTTCAAGTGGGCATGCTGGGATTTGAACTGAAGCATTTGACTGCAGAACCTATGCATATAGGTCTTTCGGAACTGAGCTTTATGAGGTAGCTGACGTCTGAGAGAAGGCACTCGTTCCACCCCACACCCACCCCAGCAACTCAGGAGTTAAACTGGACTGCATAGGACTTTCTTTAGGAAGCAACCTCCTTTCTGGCTTTGATCCTAGCCTCACTCTTCCTGCTCCATTTCCAGCACAACCCCTACATCTGGCACCACTCTGGGAAATGGGAAGACAAAAGTTTCTCTGAATCGTCACTTCCAGCCCTCCATGTGACTGCAGTTTTTAATAGTAACTACTGTGTTATGACAAAAAAGATTCTGTGTTTCTATAATGGGAAAGTAGCTCCACTCCAAGGAGGCTGCCATAGCTCTGACCAATGAATATGGAAGACCCCTGGGAGGGAGCAGGTCCAGCTAAAAGGTCTCCCAGCAAGCAGGTTGATTATAATCTTTGGGGTGCCTCTCTGACCAGTTTCCTGCACCACACCACTGCCCAAGGAGCCAGGCCAGGCTTGCTCCCAACCCTGTGGACTCTGCTGCTTTTGAGTGGTCCAAGCAGTCAAATGTGCTATTTACAGAGACCACACTGGCACCATCTAGGGGATGTCATCAAGAAGCAGTTTTATCTTTATCTCCCACAGACCCTTAAAAATATATTCACAGAGAAACCGGATCACTCATACACTGCTGACATAAATGGAGAATGCTACAGTTACTCTGGGAAAGCTTGGCAGCTTCTTAAAAAATGAAATTTGCAGCTAGCATACCACCTAGCAATTACACCCCAAGGCATTTATCCCAGACAAATGGACACAGATTCACACAAAAACACGGACACAATGATTTATAGCTGCTTTATTCATAAAAGTCAGAAGCTGGAAACAGCTTAGGTGTCCTTCAATAGATAAATCTCTAAACAAACTGTGGCATATCCATACCATGGAATACTACTGAGCATTAAAAAAAATAAACTATTGATATGTACAACAAATTGGATAAATTTCACTCAGAATTAGGCTGAATGAAAGACGCCAACCCCCAAATCTTACATACCACCTAATTCTATTTATATAGAATTATTGAAATGACAAAACTATAGAAAAGGAGAAAAGATTAGTGGTTTCCTAGGGTAATGAGGGGATGAGGATGGGAGAGAGGTGAGGGGTTATGATCAAAAACAGCAACAAGAGTGATCCATGTGGTGCTGGAATGTTCTGCACCTTGACTATATTAATGTTAACATCCTGGCTGTGATATTGAACTATAATTTTGTAAGATATTACCATTGGAGGGAACCAGATATAAGTATGCAGGGTGTCTCAGTATAATCTCTTACAATTGCATAGGAATCTACAACTACTTTGAAATAAAATAAATTTTTTTTAAGTTTGAAAAATGTTTTAGATGGGAGAAATTTCCCCCTTGTCATTAGATGAAAATCCTCGTAGACCCCAAGATGATTTTGCTTGCCTTTAGCCCTAGAGTCATTATGTCAGGAAACATAGCCTTAATTCAATAATTAAAATGTCCAATCCCATGTAATACTCAAGTATCCAAAGCTAATTTAGAGCTAATTGTTCTCTCTTTCCTCAGGTAGGGCCAATTGAAGCCAACAGCCTGCCATCTTAGATGGAGGTCACATTAATCTCTCTGTGATTAATGAGGGGCATCTTCCTTAAAACTCCTCCTGCCTCTGTTTTATAGGGATACTTGGGATGGCATTTAGGGCCTACTCAGATAATCCAGGATGATCTCTCCATCTCAATATCCTTAACTTAACCACATCTTCAAAGTCCTTTTTTTTTGCCATTTAAGATACTATTTACAGGTTCCAGGGCTTAGACATACTAATTTAGAGGCCACCATTCAGTCTACAATGCTATACCCACAAAATTTCATGCCTGTGTCCCTGCTCTTCTGGGCTCCAACTTACTCTACATACAGTGGCTGGGAGAACCCCACGTTCATGTCATTTTTACCACACTCCTCCACTCTCAAAACCTAGATCAACATCCCTCTTGTCACTAAATCAGAGCTGGCCAAACCTGGAAGGGGCCTGAGAGACCCTCCTGTCCTTTATTCAACAAATGAGGAATCTAAGACCTTGGAAGTCATATACAGCCTACCCAGAGTCACACAGCTCATCAGTAACAGTTTAAGAAAGCTCTTGATTTCTTTTTCTTTTTCTTTTTTTTTTTTTTTTGAGTTGAAATCTCACTCTGGTGCCCAGACTGGAGTGCAGTGGCCGCTCCCGGCCACCGCAGCCTTGACCTGCTGGGCTCCAGCAATCCTTCCGTCTCAGCCTTCCAAGTAGCTGGAATTACAGGCATGCACTGCCACGCCCGGCTGGTTTTTTGATTTATTGTAGAGATGAGGTCTCGCTGCCCAGGCGGGTCTCGAACCCGTGGGCTCAGGCAATCCACTCACCTCAGCCTCCCAAAGGCACGGGATTACAGGCTGAGCCACCGAGCCCGGCTGAGCTCTTGATTTCTAACTAGAAGTTGCTCTTACAATATCATGCCCATCACTCACATTGATCCCCTTGTATCTCACAGACCTATTTCCTTCACAGCTAGCCTCAGCTCCATCAGCTAATCTTTTTGTTTCCATTCCTTTTTATTTGCATAGTTGTAAATAACCTTGCATTCAAGTCTGATCCAAAATCATCTCTTTTAAGAATTATTCTCTATTCTCAGGGTCTCTCAGGAGGAGGCAGCAGAGACAAGCTGCTCCTCAGCACCTGGCACCTAGCCCATGCTACCACCTGCAACAGCAGGATGGGCACTGGCAGCAGGAACCATGGAGAAAGTGAGCGGAGAAAATCTGGAGCTGAGCTTTGCAGCCAGTGAGGAGATGCCAACTGCCGCCATTTTCTGTGTCCTGGGATCAGTCAGAGACCTACGTTGGCCTGCCTAACTCTGTTCAGCCTCCAACCTGAGATCCAGAGGAGATCTCTACACCCCTCTGGGATCAACCATCACTGGTCCAGAGAGGAAATACCAGGAGTGGAGACAGAGATATAGATGTGCCACCTCCATGCTGGACTAGGCATGGACATATCTGATATGAGTGGGAGACCTGGTAGCATCAGCAGCAGCAGAGAAGTTAAGGTGACTCCAGATCTGATTCACCTTCCTCCCACAGCAGTCCATGGGGCATGTGAACCAAGCTGAGAGTAACCCACTGGCCTGCATTGCGAGTGAAGGGGAGGAGCTGGAGACCAGAGCCTGTTCCTTACTGTGGCAACAACCAAAAGCAGCGATGGTGCTTGAGACTCATCAATAACAAAAAGAAGAAAAAAGAAAAGAAAAGGAACCCGAAGTTCCAGAAACGACCACACAGAGGAAGTTTTTTTTTTTTCTGTTTGTGTTTATGTTTTTGCACTCTTTGTTTTTGCTATTTTTTTTTTAGCTTTTTTTAGTTTTCTAGTTTTTTTTGTTTGTGTATGGGTACTTTTAAGGGTGAATGCATCATCAGTTTTTCTTTATTGTATGCTTGTTTGTTTCATTTGTTTTGTTTTGTTTTTCTTTGTTTATTGTTAGTTGGTGTGCCTATTTTCCTTCTTCTCTCTCCTCATCTTCCTTTTGTCTCCTGTCTTCCTTTTTCTTATCTCATTTTGTATTCAGGGGGTTTACATACACCCCTACCTCATGGACAGATTGCAAGGTGGAGGGAAGTGAGGTCCAGGGGTCCCATGCACCAATCAGCAGATACTGTGATCTGCAGATAGCTTCTGAAACACGGCTCCACCCATCATACCTTAATCAAATCTCAAAACTGCAAAAAGCACAGCCTCCCATGACCACTCCAGCTTCAAAATTGAACAAGTCCAGAGGATCTACATAAGAAAGAATAGGGAATTGAGCAAACAATTGGAAGAATCAATGTTGTTAAGATGTCCATTCTACAAAGGCAATCTACATATTTAATGCAATACCCATTAAATTACCAACAGCATTCTTCTCAGACCTAGAAACAACAATACAGAAGTTCATATGGAAACATAAATGATCACAAATAGCCAAAACAATTCTCAGCAAAAGAAACAAAGTGGAAGTATCACATTTCCAGGTTTTAAACTATATTATAAGGCTACAATAATCAAAACAGTCTGGTATTGGTATAAGAACAGGCATACAGACGAATGGAACAGGATAGAGATTCCAGAAACAAAAACCTCAATTTCTTTCTTTCTTTCTTTTTTTTTTTTGAGTTGGAGTCTCACTCTGTCACCCAGACTGGAGGGCAGTGGCCACTCCCGGCCACCGCAGCCTTGACCTACTGGGCTCCAGCAATCTTTCTGCCTCAGCCTTCCAAGTAGCAGGAACTACAGGCATGCGCTATCACGCCTGGCTAATTTTTTGATTTATTGTAGAGATAAGGTTTTGCCAAGTTGGCCAGGCGGGTTTTGAACCCACGGGCTCAGGCAATCCACTCACCTCAGCCTCCCAAAGCGCTGGGATTACAGGCTGAGCCACCGAGCCCGGCTCCCAATTTCTTAAATGACTCATCTTTGACAAAACCTCCACTAACAACCATTGGGGAGAGGAGAACTTATACAGTAAATGGTGCTGGGAAAATTGGCTGACCACCTGCAGAAGATTAAAAGAAGATCCCTACCTTTCACCATACCCAAAAATCGACTCTAAATGGATCAAATACCTAAACGGGAAACCTCAAACTATAAGAATGTTAAAAAACACAGGTGACACCCTTATGGAAATTGGAATTTCCTGTTCAAAACCCAAATGCCCATGACATAAGAGATAAGATTGACAGATCAAACCTCATCAAGCTGAAATCTTCTGTAAAGCAAAAGAAACCATCAAGTGAGTAAGGAGGCAGCTCACAGAATGGGAAAAAAGATTTGCCAACTGTATATCTGACAGATGCCTAATTCCAGGATCTACCAGGAACTCAAATGTGCTGAAAATAAAAGAAACAGTCCTATTAAAAAGTGGGCAAAAGATATGAATAGACACTTCTCAAAAGAAGACATACAGGTAGTCAGAAGATACATGAAAAATGCTCAACCTTGCTAATCATCAAATAAATACAAATTGAAACCACACTGACTTCATTCAGGATGGCCATCACCAATAACTCAAAAAACAACAGATGCTGGAGAGGATGCAGAGACAAGGGGACGCTTCTACAATTTTGGCTGGAGTGCAAACTACTATTACCTCTGTGGAAAACACTGTGATTATTCCTAAAAGATCTAAAAATTGATCTTGCACATGACCCAACAATCCCCCTTGAGGGAATATACCAGAGGAACGCAAGTCACTCTATGAAAAATATACCTGCACATACATGTTTATTGCAGCATTATTCACAATAGCAAAAACAAGGAACCAACCTGCTGCCCATCAAAGGTGGACTAGATTTTTAAAAATATAGTACATATACACAGTGGAATACTACGCAGCCATAAAAAAGGACAAAATATAAACTTTATTGCAACTTGTATGAATTTAGAGTCTATAATACTCAGTGATCTATCACAGAAATAGAGGTGAATACCACATGTTCTCACTCATAAGCAGTACCTGAATAATTATCATAATACCATAAGAAAGGGATTGGAAGCCGGGCTCAGTGGCTCAGCCTGTAATCCTGCGCCTTTGGGAGGCTGAGGTGAGTGGATTGTCTGAGCCTGCAGGTTCGAGACCCGCCTGGGCAGCGAGACCTCATCTCTACAATAAATCAAAAAATCAGCCGGGCTTGGTAGTGCGTGCCTGTAAGTCTGGCTACTTGGAAGGCTGAGGCGGAAGGATCGCTGGAGCCCAGCAGGTCGAGGCTGCGGTGGCCGGGAGCGGCCACTGCACTCCAGTCTGGGCAACAGAGTGAGACTCCAACTCAAAAAAAAAAAAAAAAAAAAAAACAAAGGGATTGGCAGTAGTGGAGAATGGGGGGAGAGGGGTACATTTCCTCAATAAGGGTACCTGATCTCAAACCAGGCAAAATGGCGACAAAAGTGAGGCCCAAACTTTACCTGTACAATGACCATTTATATATCCACTCCTGAATTGTACCCCACATCCTTAAAATTAAAATAAATAAATAAAAAGAATTATTTTCTGCTTTAAAATGTCTAACAAATAACTTCTTTGTTGTTTGTTCCCTCAAAACTTCCCTGTTGGGGTTGAATTAATCTCACTCACATGTTTGTGGTCTTAAAATATTTTAATTTTTGTATTCTGTCTGCAGATTTAATCGCAGATTTCTGTATCTTTTATATCCTTTCCAATACTATTCGGCCCATAACCTAACTCTCTCTCTACCTCCCTCCTCCCTTTCTCTCTCTCTCTGTCTCTCTGTCTCTGTCTCTGTCTCTCTCTCTCTCTCTCTCTCATGCATATTGCTTAAATGTTGTTAACTAAGGGATCACAATCTATGAACTATAGTCAGATATGTCTGGACAGATAATTTGTGACAGAACTTCACACATTACTAATGTAATGAAACCAAAAGTATGTTGAAAATTGTTTGTGTGTCTTTCTTCTGGACTTCTAAATATATTGCCATCACCCCAGATTGCCAAAGGCACCCAAAATCTCCCGTCTGCCTGAAAAAGCAAGATTTTTTAAACAAAGAATGCAAAAAAAAAATAAGCATAATTTTCAATTTATTGAGAAACTTACTCAAACAGCAAAATATTAGCCTCTAAGTCAGGCTATTGTCTTGAAAGCAGTTTTTCCCAGTTCTACTTTCCCTCTGAAGATATCGCCCCCTCTTTAAATCATGCAGGACCAAGGCTGGATGATAATAATGTTGTCACTTAAAATAAATGACCCCTCCACCAAAGTAGGAAGGCCAGAAAGCTTGCTATTCAAGAAGGAGATTAAGATTACCATATAGGAAAATAAAAGTGAGACCCACCGGTTTTCCAGCCTGGTGGATGGTTCAAGAGCTGGAGAGAGGAGAACAAGGCTAATAGAGGCGTGTCCCCATGTCCCCTCTCTGTGTTTGGCAATGAATAAGCAAATTCAAGAGAGTAGGAGAACATACAGCCTCTGCTCCCTGTGTAGACTTTCTGGAAACAGAAATCTCTCTCACTGCCTTATATGAACCCAGAGCCAGGCCACATCAGCTTGCTGAGGCAGGAGGAGGGATTGAGCGAGATTTCACTTTGCCAAGCCTCCTTCTGACTACTTGGCACTAATGGTGACAGCCAGAAGTCTGCTGGGATGGGCAGTAGCAGTGTATGATGGCTGTGGCCATGGGGGTCTGGAGGTCAGCCAGGGGACAAGCCCCTGATCAGGTCCAGGTGACACCAGTCACAATCTTGAGGTAGGAACCAGTACAAAGAGATAAAAACCTGAGGTCACCTCCACATCAGAGGTTCTGTTCTTTTCCTCCACCATGAAGTCCAAGAGCCACAACCCTTCACTCCCCCACAAACCAGATGCCTCCACAATCCAGATGCCATCTGAGGAGGAGAAACAGTATGGAGGCAACCTGAAACTCAAACCATTTTTTCCTAGAAAGACTAAGCATCCCTTGAAGGCTCTTTTTAAATGATCAAATCAGACATGTACTCAAACCAAATTAGACATTTAATTTGTTCATTCCACTGGGAATAGGAGGATGGAATTATGTATTAAACTAAAACAGCTATAAACAAAATATAGAGATGACATTTTCTCTTCCTATCCAAGCTGCAGTGGGAATTAAATTTTTCAAAAACATTATACCAACATGCCCTTTCTTGGGAGACCAAGGCTCCGGATTAATTTCAGGATTTGCAAAATACCTAGATAACAATGAAGACATAAATTCTTCCCTTGAACTACAGAGAACTGAGTTACCTAGCAATGTGGTACTGATTTTTCATACCAGCTGTATGTAAATTAAATTTTAAAACTCAAATTGATTTCATTTCCAGTCACTAAATATCCAGGTGGCTTGCTGCATTAATTAGAATGGACATAAGGGTTAATAATTTCACCCTCTGACTTCCACTTCTTCAAAGTCTGAAGCTCTGATATTCCTGCTGTTAACTGGTGGGGTGGGGGTGGGGGTCAGGAGTGGATCAGGAAACAGGGCTTGATGAGTCATCCAAGAGATGAATTGTGCACAACATCTTCCCCTCATGCCTGAGCAGAGTCTGCTGTCACATTGATAGCCCGTGGCAGGTGCATGGGAGTATTACAGCTGGGCAAGGTGGAAATCAGTGAAACTCTATCACACGCACAGGGGGTTTCTCTCTCTCCAGCACCCAGTGACCTCCCAGCACCAGCTTTACTCTGGGCAACAGCCACCAGCCACTCATCCCCCAGAAGCCCAGACAGAACAAACCTCCAACCACAGCCCACAGCCATCCAGGATGGGGTTAGTCACTTTGCCATGGGACAGGAGGAAAAATCAGGCTTGGGCACCAACTATCAGAGACTCTGCTAACCTTGGACACTTGATAGGTGGATCACTGACTTGCTAAATTCCTAGGAAAAGAAACTGAGCCAAGAATGGTGGCTCATGCCTGTAATCCCAGAACTTCGGAAGCTGAGTTGGGAAGATTACTTGAGGTCAGGAGTTCGAGAATAGCCTGGGCAACAAAGTGAGACCCTGTCTCTACAAAAGATAGAAAAATTAGCTGGGGTGCCTGTTGCCCCAGCAACCCAGGGGGCTGAGGCGGGAGGATTGCACGAGCCCAAGTTTTCAAAGCTGCAGTGAGCCATGATTGTGCCACCTCTAGCCTGAGACACGAGTGAGACCCTGTATCACAAAAAGAAAAAAAAAAGAAAATGATCAGACCCTACATCAGAGAACACCTGGTATACCAGGCTCTGATTATGAGCTATCATCTAGACTCTCTCTTAAATAGAACATATGGGATTAATTACATGATTTTTTCAACTCCTCTGAGAGTGCAGACAGAGCTGTGTTTGGCAAGGGGTTTAGAGGCGAGGTTCCGGAAACCATTTGTGAAAATTAGGTGAGAAAACATCTCCTTCCTTCGTCCGCTGCCTAGTGCTGTTGAATCCACTTCCAGATATTATTTTTTGGACTAGATACCAAACATTTGACTGAAACTCCATTGTGAGACCATAAGTACTTTGTAGATAACCTACCTGGATTTGGATGCAGATGCTGCCGCTGGTGGGGACAAGTGATGTGGCGGCCCTGTGAGAATGGGCTTATTTTAAGGGCTCTGACTTAACCCAAGTTCTAAATACTCACTCTAATGATCTTTAAAATAACCCCAGGATTTTTTTTCTTGAAACAGTGCTGTAAGAGTTGACCAGAATCCAAGTGTCCATTACTTTGCGGAGGCATCGTAATAAGGCAAAAATGTCACTGGATCATGAAAATGCCTGCATTGATGTCCCATTCAAGACTCTTTCTAACTATACTACCTTGAAAAAGTCATTTCTCTGAGTCTTAAAATAAGAGTCATGTTAATACTCGATAGACCTGCTTCAATTCAATGAACCATCAATGTCAAGAACTGTAGCAAGAGTAGTTGAGGGGTCAACATGTAAAAGAATATCTTTCTCCAGGCATTGGAACCCGGCATCCCTGGCCCCCCCTTGCAGGGTTTCTCAAGCAAGTTTCTCTACCTTAGAATCCAATGACAAAGAGAGGTAGGATCACCCAGGCAGGGTCCAGAGTCAGACAAATTTGGATAAACCTCAACTGTACCATTTACTGTGTATTAACTTTGAATACGTTATTTCCCTTTCCTTATCTGTTAAAAAAAAAAGGTGGGACATTATAATGGCATTTTATAAGGTTTCTGTGAATATTAAGAATATGAGAATATGTAAATCCCTTGACACATGACCTAGAATGAAGGACTCAATTCAGGTAGTTATTTTGCTGTTGTTCTTAATTAAAGAAGAAACTTGTTTAAGGTGAGGAAAATTGTTAACTGGCACTATGAACAATACTTAGTAGGTGCTAAATAATTGTGATTTTTATTTCCTCAGTACTGAATTATCAACAGGCAAGGAAAACAGACCTTAAAGAGATAATTTTAAAAAATTTTTAAAAATGTGATGAGAATAAACATAAGCCTTATAAAGTGCTATGAAACACAAGGAAGTGGTGGTTCAATCTGAGAGAGACTGGGAGATCTCAAGGAGGAGGTGACATTGAGTAAAGGAGGAGTCTGACCAGGATCAGAGAGATTGAGGTCATTCAGACACAGAAAGACTTTGAGCAAAGGCTGGGAGCTTGAGTTGTGTGCAACATGTATGGGGAATAATGAAAAATTTGATATGATTAGGACCCAAGGCAAAGGGGTGAAAAATCTGAGAAGGAGTCATCACTAGAAGTGATGTTTAAAAGGCAGAAATAGAGTAGAATCAAATTATAGTGGACTTTGTATACCATGCTAAGAATTTAAACCTTACTTGGGGCCAGTATTTCTCAAAATGGAGGCATAGACCTGGATTGTCCATGTAGGGGCCATGAGAAAACTTGCCCTTCACCCTCTAAAGGTTCACTGAAAATCAACTGACAAAAGGCAGGTTAATAGGAGAAAAGTTATATAAAGTTTATCAATTGCACAAATGTGCACAACAGTCATACAAAATATAAATTCACATAGGGGCCAGTCAGATGGTTGATGCTTACACTAGGGTGTAGACTCAGAAGATAGGAAGCAGGCACCAAAGAAAGAGGGGTGCAGTTACACAGGGACAAAGGTTGTCTTCTTATGCAGGTAAAGTCCCCCTGGGTAATCTCTTAGAGCTGTCCTCAGAAGAACAGATGAAAAATCTGTCTGGGCATAGTGATGACTTCCAGACTCATCTCTTCATTGTTGGTTGAACTTTCCAGGTTATTTTATGAGATCTCTAGGTAGGGGGTTTAGGACAATTGCTTTTTCTTTTTGAAAGAAGATTCCTGGGCTGATCATGGTGGTTCACACCTGTAATTCCAGCACTTTGGGAGACCAGGTGGGAGAACTGCTGGAGGTCAAGAGTTTGAGATTAGCCTGGGCAACATAGGGAGACTTCAACTCTATAGAAAATTTTAAAAAAATTATCTGGGTGTGCTGGCATGCTGGTAGTTAAAGCTACTCTGGAGGCTAAGGTGGGAGGATCACTTAAACGCAGAAGGTCAAGGCAGTGGTGAGCCATGGTTATGCCACTGTACTCCAGCCTGGACAACAGAGTGAGACATCAACTCAGAAAAAAAAAATACTTTCTTCATAAAAATAAGGAAATTTCAGCAAAAACTTCACCCTCTCTATGCTTTTGGGAGAACAAGACAAGGTTAGAAGGATCTTGGTTCTGAAGCACCTTCTAAGATATGTCTTTGGCATGACTAGACACTTCTCAAAAGAAGGTATACAGGCAGTCAACAGACACATGAAAAAGTGCTCAGCCTCACTAATCATCAGAGAAATGCAAATCAAAACCACATTGAGATACCACCTAACCCCAGTAAGAATGACCATCATTAGTAAAACAAATAACAGGAGATGCTGGAGAGGATGCGAAGAAAAAGGAATTTACTTCTACACTGCTGGTGGAAATGCAAGCTAGTGCAATCTCTTTGGAAGACAGTGTGGCAATTTCTGAAAGAAATAGAAATTGACCTTCCACATGACCCAGCAATTCCCCTATTGGGAATATACCTGGAGGAACTCAAGTCATTCTACCAGAAAGATACCTGCACACGCATGTTTGTTGCAGCTCCATTCACAATAGCAAAAACATGGAACCAACCATGCTGCCCATCTAAGCTGAACCGGATAAAAAAAAAAGTGGTACATATACACAATGGAATAGTATGCAGTCATAAAGAAGGACAAACATATGGACTTCGCGGCAACTTGGATGGATTTAGAGTCTATCATACTCAGTGATCTATCACAGAAACAACGAACAGAGAACCATATGTTATCACTCATAAAGCGGACCTTGAACAATTATCATATTATTAAAAGAAAGAGATTGACGGTAGTGGGAAACTGCCAGAGGAGGGTGGATGGGATTGGCAGTTGAGGGAAACTGCCAAGGGAGGGAGGAGCACACCTCATCAACAAAGAGTACCTGCATAATGAACATGTGTATATCTAACCCTGAATTGTACCCCACATCTTTACTTTATTTTATTTTTGTGTTGGAGTATCACTCCATCGCCCAGACTGGAGTGCAGTGGTCACTCCCGGTCACCATAGCCTTGACTTGCTGGGCTCTGGCGATCCTTCTACCTCAGCCTTCAAAGTAGCTGGAACTACAGGCATGTGCTACCACACCTGGCTAATTTTTGTATTTATTGTAGAGACGAGGTCTCTCCAAGTTGCCCGGGCTGGTCTCAAACCCACGGGCTCAGGCAATCCACTTACCTCAGCCTCCCAAAATGCTATGATTACAGACTGAGCCACTGAGCCCACCCTCCACATCTTCAAAATAATTTTTAAAAAGATATGTCTTTGGGGTTACACTTTCTGAGCCCCTGAATCTGCATTAGAATAATGTAGTGTTTGTTAGCAAAGAAAGCTCTCTCTACCCTAGATTTACTAGAGTCACAGTCTCTGGGAGGGAGGCTCAGAAATCTACTTATTTCACAAGATTCCTAAATGAATCTGATGCCCAGTAAAGTTTGAAGATCACTGTTATAGACAGTCGAATACTTTCGAAGGGTGGAAGACAGTTGAAGCTTACAGAAAAAACTGTACTTTGGAAATAAGACTAAGATCTGCGTGGAGGATGCCTTGAGGCAGGTAGGGCCTGGAGGCAGGAAGACCAGCCAGGTAGTGCAGACCTGAACTGAACTACAGGGGAGGTACAGACAGAAAGCAAAGCAAAATAGGAGACATTCCAGTCAAAAGGAGGTAGTCGGCTAAGGTCATCCCAGTCTGGTAAATATGGGAAGTAGAGTCCTGGAAATTTTTCTTCCTTTCTGGAGGAACTGAGAGAGTGAATGAGTATAGTTAAACATTCAACAGGCATAACTAATCCAGTGGGCCTGTCAGACCAACAACAGAGGAAAATCAATGTGCCCCCCAGAAAAATAAATGAGAAGAGTGTGGTCCTAAGGTGGAAGAAAGCCTACTTTACCCAAGAATATAATAAGCCCCAAGCATTTTTATAGGAAAAATAATAAAGGAAAATAAATGTTCTCTTCCTAAGGTAAAGCAGACTAAAGACAAAGCTAGACAAGACAGGGCAACAGGACACAGCAACCCTTTTCTATTTCCTCCTCCATTCTTCTTGAATTCTCCTGACCACTTTTTCCAGCCACCCAGCCCTGTGCCTGTATTTCATTAGAATATGAATGAGAAGTCCTTTGGGAGATTTTTATGCTGCCATGGCAACAGTCGCCATGGCAACTGTTAATTAATTGGATGATGATGAAGTAGAGGAAGAAAAAAAGCCAACCAGAACGGATACAACTCTAGAGGAAGTCATGGTGTGTAGTAATTATATGAATTTCATTCAGCAAAGGCATGCAGCAGGTCAGAAATGCAAATATCTCCCCCGCAGCCACCGCCTACTTGGAGAGGCCTGCTTTCCCATCCGACAAATGTGAATGAGTGGTTCAGGCCTTGTCGATTCAAAAACACACATATGGTTGCCCCAACCTGGGCAGATTCTCCAGGAAGATAAAACCTCGTTCTAACATAAGGAATTGGCTGTTTCTACTGAGAGTGGCCACGATCAGCAGCCTTCATGCTCCCATTATAGCAAATGGTACCACCATGGAGGAAAATAACTTTTGACCCAGCAAAGCTGTTCAAAGAGGAAGTATCCTCTGATTGAAAGCAGGGGAAGCTTGACTTGTCACCATGGACTCAAGATGGCACCGTGGCTCCTACACAAGCAGATGGCTTATAGTTCAAAAAAGAACACTGTTCTGTAGGGGAAAGGGAGAAGATCCAAATAGGAGAGGTCCGGAAAGAGGTCCTCACAAGTCAGATTTCTGTTAAGAAAGTGTAAATCAAAAATAAATTCCTAAACTCTGACCAACCGAATGGATCCCTTCTTGGCCAAGGAAACCCCAGAAAAAACTTAAAAATTGAATTCCTAGCCATGATATGAAGGGAGACCAGACAGGCCTCGTTATATCCACTCCCTTTTGGAGTTTAGGCACAACAATGGACTGGTATTAATGCTAAAATAGAGACCAAGCACAAGGGTGAGACTGGCAGATATGAGCCACTGCTTGGGGGGAGGGAGGGAGAAAGGTTCAGGGGATGGGGTACATGGCAGCACATTGGGGTTCACAGGATGGGGTACCTGGTCCACTATCAGGGGGACAGAGAACCAGCTAGAAATCCAAACTTCACCTGCATACAACTTACTTATGTAGTAAATCCTCACTTGTACCCCACAAATAAAATAAAACCATAAAATAAAATAGAGACTATAAGACTGACAAAACACTCTTTGTGGCAACAAGTTACCAAATTGTAAACAAGTTCTAAGACTATGCAAGGTAAGGGTTAAATCATGCTTGCAGGCCATCAATCTTTCTACAAGTCATCCTTGTCTTAGCTTAAAATGTTCCCTTCTTCTGACTCCAAGTTTTAGACAGAACCTCACTCCTTAAACCAACTGCAAATTAAAGAATCTCTGAATCTCTGTATCCACCTATAATCTGTAGACCCCTGCTTTAAGATATCCTGCCTTTTCAGACTGAACCAGTGCATACCTTCCAGGTATTGATTTATGTCCACCTGGAACTCTTGCCTCCCTAAAATGTATAAAACCAAACTAATCTGACCACCTCGGGACCACTTACTCAGGGTTGTTTGAGTTTGTGTGTCCCTGGACTGCAGTCACTCATACTGACTCACAATAACCTCTTTAAAATATTTTAAAGTTTGGTTTTTCCATTAACAAAAGCAAAGTGGAGAAGAGAGGTAAGGCATTTACTGAGATATTTTTCTACAGTGTAGTCCTCACACCCTACCCTACCTCAACTCCTTTCCTCACTTATCCAAAGTATATTGGATCCCTGGGAGTTGGAAGTTTTTATTTCTTGAATGTTTTCTGGCAGAGAAAGTAGTTAGGAAATGTTTAGCATGGTAAAGAAGCCATCCTACCATACCCCTCTTTCCTGGTTCTAACCAAGAAACCTTGCCAAAGAGTGCCCTAAGGCAATGACTTTTGCCCCTGCAAGCAATCTCAGACACCCAACTCTCTTGGACTTTCTACCCCCACTTCCCTTATGACTACTGTAAATGAAAATGTTAGGAGTGTTTGGAGATAGGGTTCTGAAAGCAATGGATAATGCTGCAAATGCAGCCACCATCTGGTGTAGGTGGGCAACAAGACACCACCTTGTGGAACAAAGACACTTTCTTGTCTTCATAGTAATCTGAAAAAAATCTATGCTCTGCTCACAATCATCTAAGTGCTCAAAGGCACTACCAGCGATTTTAAAATTAATATCATTATTATTGTTGTCCAAAATCATCTTATCACATGGAGATACTGAATGAAATGCTACCCCAGCATGTACCTAAGTTCTGCCTTCGAAAATTTTACCAGCTGAACCCAAAATGACCTAATTAGTAAACATTTTTCTATTCATAAAGACTTTTTTTTTAAATCTGCGTTTTACTCTATCACCCAGACTGGAGTACAGTGGCACACTCACTGATCACTGTAATCATGACCTGGACTCAGTAACTGGCACTATAGGCTTGTATCAGGCTTCCTCTCAGTAACTTAGACTATAGGCTTGTATTGCCATAGTTGGCTAATTTTTAAAAATATTTTGGTAACCACTGTGCTTCCCAAGCTGGTCTCGAACTCCTAGGTCTCGAACTGGGATTACTGGCATGAGCTACTGCACCAGGTCCCATAAAGACGTTTTTAAGAAGAAGAAGTCATCTAACCTATCTAATCACCCCCCAATTGAGAATCTTACACAGAAATTCTAAGCCACCAAAGCGCATTCAAATACTCCTTCCCAGTATCAGCACCCCATCACACCATGCACAAAAGTTAATGTGTTCAATATGGGCCTAGAACAAAGCACACATCTGGTCATCTCAAGGAGGAGGAGCACCTTTCATTTACTCAGCTAGCCATTCCAAGCGAGTCAATTTCCCCTTATTTTTTTTTTTTCCAGATAGCCAATTACTGTTTTTGCTGATAGAACTGAAGACAGAACGGAGGAAGGGAAAAAGAAGAAAGGCACGAATGAATCAGTGATCTGTTTCCAATAATAACCCATGCCATCTGGTCTGACTTTCCTGCCTTCCTGACAAACACCCAAAGCACCTACGAAATGGAGCACAAAAAGTAGATTTCTATGTGATAATATGCATGATAGACATAATTCGTTGCTTAAATGATTGACTGAAAAAGTCATTTTGCTTTGTGATAAAAGAAACCATAAATGCCCCCCTTGACCTCTGGAATATTTAAAATTACTGTGACGATTACCTCACTCTTATTTGAGAAATCATTAAGAGTTCACTATGCAATTTGCAGAATGTCAGGGCTTCTAAGTGGTAATAAAACCTCCAGTAAACTCAGGAAAGGAATTGAGTAAGAACGCCAGTGAACGCCATGGCGGGTATCCCTGCTGCATCAGCCTATAAACCATTTCACAAAATATTCCGAACCAAACCACCACACATTCCAGGTTCTCAGGGCAGAAGATTATATATCTCTAAAACTGAAGGCATTTATATAGGATGTGTTTAAAATAAGCCACCCTGCAGAACCTTTCTTTTTATTAATATCACTGTGATTCATTCAAACTGAACCACTTTAGCATGTCAGAAAGTGGCAAAGTGTCCCTATCAATTTGTCATGATGTATGGTATGGTTTAAGTGTTCACACCAGTTCACTGCATCCTCAGGTCAGTAAATTTACAGCTGGTCAGAGGGAAAACTGATTTCTCTCACTTCCTCACCATCAAGTGCAGATATCCAGAGATGACAACAAGAGAAAAAAATGTGGGCTGGTGGTTTTTGTCTGTTTATTTTGGACCGTTTTTTCACTTTAGGACTTCTTTAACACATATTGCAGTGCATGGTCAAAAATTCAGGGTCCTATTTCACATAAAATATAACCTATCTCAGCAACATATATGTATTCAATGTTTTTTTATTGCCTTAGCCTGGATGAACCAGAAAGGCCAGGTTCAAATCCTAATGCCACCAACCCCTCCTCCACTCTCATACAAGACACTTAACCCTTTAGCCTCAGTTTCCATATCTCTAAAGTGGATGCAATGCTTAGACAGCTTATATGGTGTTTAGAAACTCAAGGGAGATCATATATTCATACATACATATATACACACCCCTACATATGTGTTTGCATATATACATGCCTACACACATATTTATAAAAATACTCACATAGGCACATGCTCATACACATAAGTGAAGGTGTGTTCTGTGAATGTTGGTGCTAAGCACTGTAGTAAGGTAGAGGAGATAAAGCACAGTCCTCACCTTCTGGAAGATGCCCCCCAGCGTGATCCCTCTTTCCTATACTCCTTTTCTTGCCTACTGCTCTGTGAACTGCAGCATCGTAATCTATTCTCAGAAGTCTGTCTGTCTTCCTCTTATGCTGAATGCCAGTATGATGGTGAGTGAGCTTGTCGATTTCTTGGGTTCAGGCACTTTTCCTTCTGAAACTCTTCATTCCACATGGTCCAGTATTAGATCCTGCATTATTCCTCTTCTCCATATCTCTTCAAGGCCTTTCTCCTTTGCCCACATGTGAAAACTCTCCTTCTTCTGAAACTCTGGCTTCCCAGTCCTATTGCCTTTGACCCTTTCTTGCACCCTTATCACAAAGCACCTGGTCACTGTCCCTAATTCAGCTGAATATACTTCAGTCCCTTTCCTTCTCCTGTCATCATCTTGCTGGCCTCCATGTCCAAGAGGTGATCTAGCCAACAGTGAGCTGCCACATTCTTTGAACTCCTGACCTCAGGAAGAATCACCCATTCTCATCATTCTCACAGCCATACCCTGTACTTTATCATTACGTGAAAACAAAGACCAAAATATCCACTTCTAACTAAAGCCACCATTCCTTCTAGCTAGCTCCTTCGCTTAGGTCCATTCTACTTTCTTTTATGACATGCCATAAAATCCTTCAGTTGCTCAGTTGGTCTCTCTGCCACTAATTTTTCATCTCTTGCATTACTACAAATCCTTCCTTCCAACCCTGTTTCCATAGGGCATCTTTTCACTTTGTCAAAATACTCAACTCACTTGAACTTCTTCCTGACTTTCTGTAGTTGCCTTACTGCAAACCTTTAGCCCTGGACAAGTACAATCCTCCACCTTCTCTGGTTAGCCCCACACTTGGTTGCTGATTGCTTTGGCATGTTTCCTAAAGGAAAGCATGTGGGACTATAAGTTGACGGCACTGTAAGCACAAGATCTTCCCCAGCAATTGCATCCTGAACACAACAATTTTACTGGTCTTGATCAGTTCTCTCTCCCCTTCTCCCAAATGTTCTTCCAAAACATTACCACTTTTTTCAGTCTTCACACTGATATTTGTCCATTTCACTTTGAAAATTAACTAGCATCTTACTTTACAAAGAAAATAGACTCTATTTATAGAAAAATTTCCTTAACATACGCAATTTACACATGCATCTTATACATTTCTACATTGATTCTCATTTCTTCCACTCACACAACAATGTTTTTCCACTTGAAATATTTTCTCATCTGGGAACAAATTCCTAAGTCAATTTCAGACTCCTGTAATTTTTTGTTTTGTTTTGTTTTGTTTTGTCTTTTTGAGTTGGAGTCTTACTCTGTCACCCAGACTGGAGTGCAGTGGTCACTCCTGGCCACCACAGCCTCAACCTGCTGGGCTCTGGCGATCCTTCCACCTCAGCCTTCCAAGTAGCAGGAACTACAGGAGCGCGCTACCACACCCGGCTAATTTTTTTGATTTATTGTAGAGATGAGGTCTCGTCTGCACAGGGGGGTATCAAACCTGCGGGCTCAGGCAATCCACTCACCTCAGCCTCCCAAAGGTGCAGGATTACAGGCTGAGCACCGAGACCAGCTTTTCCTATATTTTTAACGTCTTCTTTTGGTCATATCCCTCTTACAAAAGCCCTCCTTCAACCCAGAGTTTTCCTCATGCCAACACCCTGAATAACCAAACTCTCAAAATAATAATCTGTACCTTCTGACTCTATTTTCTTTCTCCTAGTTACTTTTCATTCAACCCATTATAATGGATCATATGTATAAAGATGTTTATCTACCTTGGATTGAAATTCCTGGGTCAGAAATCAGCAATTTTTCCATTTTAGTAGACAGTGTCAAACAATTTTCCAAAATGGTTTTCAAATTACAAATATTTACTCCTAAGAATGGTTCATGAGAGTACTAGTTGCTATGCGTTCTCACCAACACTTGGTATTGTTACCAAAACTCCAGGGGTTCAGTTGAGGTTCTGTTGCTTGCCAATCACTAAGATGAGTATAACTGGGGAAGAAGGCTTTTTACTTGAGTCATATCAGCCAAGGAGAATGGGAGATTGTCTCAAATTCTTCTCCTTGTCCCACTGAAGTCATGGGTTTGTATACTGGGGCAGGAATATAGAAAACAGGAACTGGGGAAGTTTAAGAATGAGGATTTGGCAGACAGATAGGATCTGGCATCTCACTATTTGGATGAAGTGATCTGGTGAGTTTCAGTCTCTTGATACTATTGGTTTGAGGGTAGCTTTCCTGAGAAAGGAACTTGGATAAGGCACATGTAAGTTTTAAGCTTTAAGGCCAGGAAGGTCAATTCATATGCTTATTAAAAAAAAAACAAATCTGTAAGCATTAATTCTATGGGGAAGTTTGGCCAGTTTCAGTATTTTTGGTCTGTTTTATTTTAGACTATCTGGTGTATATGTACTGGCATTTCATTGTGTTTTTAATTGGCATTTCCCAGAAGTTTAAGTTTAACACTGTTCACATGTTTATTGGCCTTTTAGATAAGTTTTTTTGTGAGGCTCTCTGATTCAAATATTTTTGCCCATTTTTCCTATTGTGTTTTTTCTTATTGATTCATACGAGTTCTTTATATATTCTGTATGTGAGTCATTTGTGGGACATATACAAAGGGGACATCCCCTCAAAACAGAATTTACTTATAAAAAATAGAGTATTTATTCTTACATGCTTAAATTTCAGTTACCTTCAACGCACTCTCCATTTGTTGCAATACACCTATCAAGATGCTTTTTCTACTGCTCAAAACAGTTTTTTTTGTTTGTTTTCTGGGTTTTTTTGAGTTGGAGTCTCACTCTGTCACCCAGACTGGAGTGCAGTGGCCGCTCCTGGCCACTGCAGCCTCGACCTTGCTGGGCTCCGGCAATCCTTCTACTCAG
>NW_007076569.1:126523-173221 GCF_000164805.1 Carlito syrichta | reverse complement strand
CCTTTTTTGTTAACACCTTTCATGTTCTGTACCATTCCAGGTGGTGCTGGGCTGCCTGCAAGAGAATATGGGCCCTGTGATGACTGAGATAAGTAAGGAGACTATTTACCTCATGCATTAAGGAGTTCCAGGGTGGGCAGCAGGGCAGATGTCACAGGCCATGGAGACTCCAGGACCCAGGCCCCTTCTTTCTTCCTGTCCTCCCATCTTCAGATGAGTGTTTGGCACTTACCCACTCGATTATAATATAGTGGCTGCAGCTCCAGGCTTGACGTTTATATGAGCAAGAACCCCCAAAACCCTGGAATCTATTTATAAAAAAATATGTATTTATTCTTTTTACATGCTTAAACATCAACTCTCTTTTTGATGCACTACACCTATCGAGACGCTTTTTCCACTACTCAAAACAGTTTTTTTTTTTTTTGAGTTGGAGCCTCACTCTGTTGTACAGACTGGAGTGCAGTGGACGCTCCTGGCCACCGCAGCCTCGACCTACTGGGCTCTGGTGATCCTTACGCCTCAGCCTTCCAAGTAGCTGGAACTACAGGCATGTGCTACCATGCCGGGCTAATTTTTGATTTATTGTAGAGATGAGGTCTTGCAAAGTTGCCCAGGTGGGTCTCGAACCTGCGGGCTCAGGCAATCCACTCACCTCAGCCTCCCAAAGGCGCAGGATTACAGGCTGAGCCACTGAGCCCGGCTTCAAAACAGTTTTTAAACTCATTAATTTTGAAGGCTTTTAGTGCTTCTGTTAGTTTTTGTTTCACCTCTTCCACATTGACAAAGCATTTCCCTTTGAGAAATTTTTTCATTTGGGGAAACAAAAAAAAGTTACTCAGAGAGACAGATCAGGTGAATAGGGAGCAGGGCATGGGAGTCATGCCACTTTTGGCCAAAAACTGCTGAATAGTCAGCTTAGTCTAGGTAGATGTGTTGTCATGGTGGAAGAACCAGTCACCTGTTTTCACAACTTGGACACTTCTTTCACAAATTATGATGCAATCTTTTTCAAACTTCCAGATAAAAATGTTGGTTCACCATTTGATCCAGAGGAACAAATTCCAAGTGTACTACAAGGGGCCCACTCTCCAAAAGATAATTCTGGGTTTTTTTTTTTTCCGTTTTATATGTCTGGCAATTTTTTTCTCATTCTCTTCACCTATCTTTTCACTCTCTTTATGATACCTTTATGAACAGAAATTTAAAATCTCAATATTGTCCCTTTTTTTTCTTTGTCTCCTCCTTTTCCTCTTTAGGTCGTGCTTTAAAAAAAAAAAGACTCCAAGGTCATAAAATAGTCACCTATAATCTAAAGCTTTATTCATTTACCTTTCACAATTAGACCTGAAATCTATCTGGGATCGATTTGTGCTTACAGAGTAAGGCAGAATATAATTCAAGTTTGAATACCTAACACCTAATATAGAACCTTAAATTTAATTAAACCTTAATCAATATTGTCAGAATTAATTAATGAGAAAGCATTTGGGAGATGTGGCAGGGAAAGCAAAATTTGAGGCTGGACTGTGTGGCATCACAAATCTTCCCTGAGTATGTCATATATGGTATTCTGAGTTTCTTCACCTCTAGTCGCTGCCCACCTTCTACACAGCCAACTTCCAACAGATCTTCATCCAATGCTTAATCTTCAACTAGAAGTCAAAGCCTTGGAATTTCTGTTTGACTTTTATGACTACAACCATCTTGAGAAAACCACAACCACTTCACATTTCAACATACTTTCTGGGGACTAAAAAGCTTCCAAAAATCTAAAAGCATCTTCAGCTACAAAAACAGACAGCATGGAAACTAGAATGCTGCTTTGGCCTTTTTAAAATAAGCCATTTTATCAAAACAAAGATGGTAAAGTGCCATAAATAGAAAGCTAATTGCTCCTTGCTTTCTAAAGGGCCTTTCTAAGAAACATCAGGAAAAATACATGATTATCTCTCAAACTAGAAAGATAACATCCACTAGTCACTGTGGGTTGGGCCTGCTTATACGTTAACACATCACATTTTACTCCCTGCACGTCCAAGTTGCCTCCATAGAATTATTTCTCTCAGAGATGGAAAAATATTGAAATACAATGTAAAAGATGACAAGGTAAGAAAAGGGGTATAATAAGATCTTAGGCTCGATCCAAAAGGGAGTGGAAAACTGTATTAAGACCTAATTTAAAAAAAGATGCTATGGTCAGACCCATGGCAGAGAAAACTATTGTCTCAGTGTCAAGAGAAGTTTCTGGAAAACAATGAGCTCCTGGTCTAAGACAGTGGCCTGAGAAATAGAAGAAAGGGCAATGCCAAATGCATGGTTTAAAGAAGAGTCTGAATTTAGCACTGATTCCACGTACAAAGTACAGGACACAGAAAGACAAACGTTATTGAGGGCTCTCTAGCTTAAGACTGTAAGAAAGTGATAACTCTGACCAATGGAATTGAGCTGACAACAGTTTAGAAACACAGAGGGGTCTGTGAGCTAAGCACACAGGGAACCAGATGAATTGACCTGGAGATTTAGAGCCTTGTTTGAGAATCAAGGGAACAAAGACCCCGCCCAGAGTCCTACTTGTCCACTGAGTGGAGTATAAAGCACACAGGATGGTACATTAGTATCGCATGGTATTAGCTGTTCTGCTACTGGGATCCTCTAGTGTCGGATGGGTGACAGAGAGACTTGGATGACAAAGAAAACTGACTCATAGAGTCTGATAAATATGTATGGAGCACATTTTGCAGGCAGGTCTCTCAATGGGCTAAGCTCTGTGATTTTTCAAATGGCCTCAAACTTTTCAACAGTCAGAAGATCTGGATTCAAGTTTAAGCTCTGTCCCTTACTACATAGTAAGACCTTTCTTTACCAAGCTGGTTAAGCTTCAGTTTTCTCATCTGTAAAAATGACCAGATGTATTAAATACCTGAACTCCCTCCAGCTCTGAAACTCTGTGGTGCATTCACTCAGGGCATTTACCTCCCAACAGGACTCCAGTTAATCAGCTCACACCATCCATCATTTTCCTGTCTGAGGGTTTATTTCCCTAATCAGATTTAGGTAAATTTTCAGCCTCTCTCTGTCTCTTATTTCCAATCCAATAAAACCTATATGGATTTGTTTTGTATTTCATCTAATGCCATTATTCATTCTAAGAGTCACTGGCTAACCATTTCCCTGCCTCTAACATAATTAGCTATTAAAGAGCTACACTGGCATAGTTTTCAAACTTGCATCCTCTTTTTCTGAGGTAGATTGATTCTAAACTGATTAAAATAACTCAGAATTTCAAATACAATTTTTAAGATGCAACATATTTTCAAGGCTGCCTCATGACTCTGCCATGTCAGGGGAGTTGCCAACTCTTGCTGACTGCCAAAGAAGACAAATAAATTATCCTGAAAGTGGTTTTAAAATGAGAAATGAGTGCCAGTTCTTAGGATGACAGTGCCATCCCCACCCATTGAATTCTTTCTAGGGGGTTTGTAAGACATCATGGCTGATGTTTCAGATTTCCCCCTGAAGGACAGAGCAAGCTTGTGGACCAGTCTTCTCAGTTAGCACATAGGAATCACTCACTAGTTTCCCTTGTACCCACCTTTCCTTCACATGTGCCCATCCTCTTAATGAAAAGATGCTACTTTCCTCTTTCAAAGTCCTACTAAAGTTCATTGTCTCAGGGAAACCTGTGAAGGATCTCTCTAGCTATTGATGTAGATGCTGCCTCTTAACTTCCTTGCCTAGAATCCTGGACCTCATGCTTTGAGCCTTCACATCAGTGGACTTTTGTTCTAACCTTTTAGATGTATTCCACCTAGACCAGGACTCTCATTCCAAAATCTGGTATGGGATACGCCAAACCCAATGTAATCAACACCCCCACCCATCATACCTCCTGATACCCAGATATCAATGTCATTTGCCTCTACTTCCAAGTCTTAGATAGACCTATAAATGCCAGTAAAATAAACCAAGAGATTTTTTATATCAACTACACCAGCTTGAACTGATTACTGTGTTTTGATCCCTTATGTTTTCTCAGAGACAGGACTGTCTGCAGAGTCTGACACCATTATAGGACCGGATGGAAATGGTCCCTGGTGGGTATTCCAGGCACCCAGACCACACCATCTTGAGTGACCACCTGGCACAACTAGGAGCAAAGTGCATAACATCAAAGCAATATGGAATTATGGGATCTGTTCTTAGTTTTTATGCCTTTAGAATGTGCGTTAGGCTTGCCCTTTCCTGTTAAATAGTAAGACTCTTAAGCTAAAAACTGTACGCATTCTCTTTCAATCCCACGATGGAATTTTAATTCCTCATTATGATTTTCAAACTTCTTACCATGCTAACTATGAAAATGTCAAATCAGACAAAGGTTACCAAATTCTGATGAGGTAAATAGATATCAAGGACCTGTGTCACAAGACCCCAACCAAGGCCATGATTTACAGGATGCAGGATCCTGCCTCCACCGACCAGCCTCTCCTATTGAGCTATAAGACTAGAACCATCCTTGGCTGATAGAACGACTCTCCTGCCATAGCCACACAAGACAGGCTGGTAACATGACAATTTTCAAAGCAATGCATGTGACTTTAGATCAATGAGTCAATACCTCTGTTTGGAAGCAGGTTTCCCATATCTAATTAGAAAGCTCTTTTTTTTCCCTCTGGTCTGGCCTAAAATGAATTGAAATGTTTCTGCCCTAAGAAGACAGAACACAGAAATAAAACTTTTTTTTTTTTGTAAATCACCCTCCAAAGTCTTATTTCCAGACAATGAAACTTTGTCATTAGGTTTCTAAATATTCCTCCCCTTGAAGGTGATAAGACTCAGACTGTGAGTTTGGAGAATTTCCTGGTAATAGCTCAGCCAGGAAAATCTTGAAGTTTCTGTCCTTTGTATCATAGCATTCCAATTCAGTAAATAAGTAGTTATTCGAAATTTCATGGGGTGCATTACACTCTCCCAGGACTGTGAGCCCCCATATTCAGTTCACTATGGAGACTCAGTTGTCCTTAAAGCACTCAAGCAAGGATACATACTCTATACTCTAGAAATAGCAACAGGTACTCTAGAAACATGGAGCAGAGTGGGCCTGGCCTTGAAGTACTAGCAAGATTTCTAAACAAGAGGGCAGAGAGAAAGAGCATGTACAGAAGAAGAGCAAGGCAATGTGTTTTGGGTGATGGTTTGTAAATACAATTCATTTGGAGGGTACTAGGTAGGGGGAGCATGGCAGGAGTACTGGGAACTTGAAAATCTTGGAGATTCTTTCTTTCTTGAATGGGCATTCATTTAACCTTTGCAGACAACAAGTAAACAGCCCCTTTGACTGTGAAGGATAGAGTAAAATGATTGCTGAAAAGTGTCCTTATATTTTTCAGAAGCTACTTGGTCAATACAGGTCTAATGACTGTACCCTGTCTCTGTTTCTATAATAGGCCAATGCCTTGTCTTCTTTTGATTATATGTCTCTTGCTAGATTGTGAGCACTGTGAGGGCAGTGACTGTTTCTAATTCTCTTTTAATCCTCAGCACTTGGCACTGTGCCCAGAACAAAGTGGATGCTCAGTCAATGTTGAATAAATGAGTGAATGAAAGAGAAATGGATGTGATCATGCATCCTTATGGCTACTCATCTTGTGCAACAGGTACTGGATGACAATTCCATTTCATATGGAAAGGTATTATATCTAGTGGCAAATGTGGTAGCAGAAGTAGTAGAAGAATCAGAAACGGTCATTCCACAATGTGGCAGTGACCAACGGTGGTGGGCTGCTTCTTGATACCCAGAACTACTGGACACCAGAACCATGAAGCATGTAAGAGCCCTAGTAGAAGCTTTCTTGCCAGAGTGCCTGAAGCACAGCCTATCATTCAACATTACATCTCAATGACTTTGAAGCAAAACACTGGATTGTGTAAATTACCATCACAGCTAAGCAAATTGATCATCTGGAATATGTAGCTGGCTTGTTAGACTGTATCCAGGGAATGAGGGCTCGTAGCAGGTTTGGCTCAGCTGCCTATAATTTTAAGCGCTTAATAGGATGATAATTTGCTGTTCAGTATGTTCATTTTGAAAAGCTACCCTCATTCGGAGGGTAAAATGAATAAAACCAAGGCTTTTTGCTCCAAATCTATGTGGAGACATCAATATCCTTCCACCAAGGAAACAGGTGGTTAAGAAGACATGGAAACATGGAAGAGACTGCTAGTGTGCTGTAGAAAAATATGCGTGTATTCTGGTTGGTTGTATTAACTCACTGCGAAAAGCTTTCCATAGCAAGAGCTAATATTCTAGTTCCACAATCCATCCCAATTCTTAACAGTCCTCAGGAGATTTCATGAAGCTGCACAGCAAAGAAGATTCAAATGAACAGGGATGTGTGTGTGTGTATGTGTGTGTGTGCACGTGTGTGTGTTTTACCTTCATGTGTACCAAGTTATCGGGGCTGGCATTTTCTGACAAGAGCTTATGTGAAATGGGAGCCTAGAGTATTTTCCACTTAAATCAAATGCAAACAGTTTCTAATGACATTAATTTAACTTATTTCTTCCTTAACACATGTCGTGCCTTCACACGTCCTTTCTTGCTTGCATCTGAAATTAATTCTGAAGAAATCAAGTTGGTCTTTACATGCATTGTAAGTTACTCAAGGTAGATCATGTTTCTACATTGCATATTTTGCATGCAAAGCATAAAGATTGCATTGAACACAAAACCTAAAGATGCCAAAACGTTAGCTTTTTGTAAGAGCTGGGGGCAAATGCATGCTATTAGTCCACATGAAGAAGCAAGGAAAAGGCAAAATTGAGAAAATTATTCTCAGTAAGAGACCAAGACTTTTTTTTTAATTCCCAAACTCATCAAATGTTTACAGAGACCCTATTGAGTATGGAGAAGGATTTTAAAAATTATTATCATTTAAAAAATCACTGCCCATTATTTGTTCTCTCATTTTTTGAATATGTATTTATCTCTTCTAGTGTCAGTTGCTGATTTTAGCTAAAAATTCAAGATGAATAAGATTTGGCACAACCCTCCAAGAACATGCATTCCAAAACTTACATCCCGAAAACAGTGAATCAGGATGAGCTTAATTCTGCCTAGAGAAAGAAGGAAGACGATGTGATGGAAAGGTGGGACTTCAACTATATCTGTAATATTTTCCTTCTTTATAAAACCTAATGAAAATGTTATTAACATTCACTCATCCCAGATGTCAGGTACATGGGTACTCGACACATTACTCTTCTGCTTCTTTTGTATATTAGACATAGACTATATTTACAGGTTGTTTTGAAAACTGGGTCATGATGATGTTGAAGATGATTAAAAAATATGGTAAGAGCAATTCAAAAATATGGAGTATTATGAGAGTATGTAGGAGGGGCAGAAAATCTAGTCTGGGATGAAGAGCAGGTCTTAAAGCCTCCCCTAGGGAGCTCAGAGCAGAAATGCTTCCTCAGAAGTCAGAGTCAGCATCTTTGCCAAAAAATTCTGACCAGGCAGGTCAGCAAGACAGATGCCAGGACAGAGAAACAGAGCAAGACCCCTCTCTCAATATGTTCTTGCTACTATAACAAAATACCTTAGAAGGGGTAATTTATAAATAATAGAAACTTATTCATCAGAGCACTAGAAGCTGGAAGATCCAAGATCAAAGGGTCAGTAGATTTGATGTCTGGTGAGGGCTATTTCTCATGGATGGTATCTCCTGTGAGTGCTGTGTGCAAGAGATTAAAAGATAAGACAATCTCCCTCCCTCAAGCCCTTTGATAAAGGAATTAATTGCACCCATGAGGGTGGAGCCCTCATGATATAATGGCTTCCCGATGGCCCCACCTCTTAAATTACTGGGGGGGGGGGCAAAGTTTCAACATAAGAATTTGGGGAACACAAACATTCAAGCCATTGCAAACCCCAAACAGGCAACCTTAATTCTCCTTTTTAGAGTCCCTTTGTGAGCCCCCGTGAGCCTCAATTTATCCTTCTGCCCTCTCCAATGGGCTTCCAGTCCGGCCGATTCTTCTTCTGTTGAATTCTTGGTTTCTCAGTGGCTTCTAATACCCTGCTGAAAGTCATACTCTTTCTGAATGCAGGCCACTTACCTAGTCCCTGAGAGCCTCATTCATGGTTGAAGGGTTCTGCTCCGGCTAGTACCTTGAATCTTCCCTCATCTAGATGTTCCTTGCCCTCATTTCCCAGAGCCGATAACCAAGACTCAGCAACTTATCTATCAAAGATGCAATTTTCCACTAGAGAACCCAGAAGTTTTGTATTCACCCACCAGACATTAGGTACTAACCAGACTGGGCTGGGCCCCTGCTTATCACAATCTCTGGCCATTTTAACCTGAACTACTGAACCGTCTGGGCATCTTGCTGTCAGTCTGGGCCCCCTTTCCTTCTGCCTTTCTCTAATCTTCTACTGTTGGGTTCTGTAACTGTAATAGATCTGCTGCCCATATGTGAAGCAAGTCAATACACTGAGACACCAGGTTGCAGCAGAGAATAAAGATTTAATCATAGGGCCACTGAACAAGGAGAATAGAAAGAACCTCAAATTCCCCTCCCCGAGGAGTCTGGGGCTAGGAATTTTAAGAGTTTTGAAGTGTATTGAAGTGTGCAAATAGTGGTTGATCGAGAAGTGCAGGGTAAAGTCAGGGAACAGAGAGATAAAGAAGCTGCATTCTCATACTGAGTCCGTCCCACTGTGGGAGTCTTCAGACTGGTTGGCATCAATTGTTTCCCTATAATTCAGGCTCTAAAAAACATCTTAAACAATTCCTAAACAAAAGTCTTATAATTCTAATGTCAGAAATTCTGTCTATAGGAACAATGAGGATGCAAATGATCAGGATCTGGTTGACTTAAGGTACAAGGAAATGGGTCAAAGTACAGCCTGATTGATGCCTAATATTATCTATATTTTTTTCCAGAATTCTTATTAACTCTGTGAGGGCAACTTCAATTCTAAGACAGCCTGTAGGCTAAGCCATAAAAGTATTCCCAGATTGTCACTAAATGATCGAACACCACTTACTAAAGAGACACTGTGGGCAAACACACTATAGGACAGTGTTTCTCAGCCTTCCTTTCTGAAACCCACTTGTAAATTAACCACAGCCTCTGCTGCAGATGGCAGGGTCTTGGCCTTAATCCAGAAAAGCAGAGGAGGGCCATATGCAAACCCATCAAACTGGGACAAAGTTCCTGCCCAACCTTACAGCTGTCATGTGGGAGGGAGATAAGTCACAAACCAAATGGTCAGAAAGATAACCCTAAACCGATGGCGCTTCATGGGTGACAGGGCTTGACCCAGACAGTAACCAGGGCAAAGGACATTCTGGGTAACATAGGCGGATGATAACATGAGATAAAAATTACTCCAGTTGGGGAGAGGGCTCACCGCCAAATAAACTGAGTACATAAACCTGCCTTCAAAGTTTTTTTTCCTCCAGCAGAGAGTACATATGGAGCACATATGAAAGATACTAAAGCCGTTCAAGGACTTTAACAAAAAATGGGAGTGAACCATACTTTTGTGCAGAAACTGAACTGTAAATTGCATATTCTGAATAATAAAATGAGCCAAAGCTTATTTTTGAATTTTCTTGTTGTTGCTTGACTATGTTTGGGGGAATCAGAATGATTCTGAGCCAGAACTAAACCTGATACCAAAATCCTACCAGAAAGTAGGTAATATTCCACCAAGTTTCAGTGTTGATTAGTACACAGTATTAATTAAATAATTTTTCTTATTAAAACAATGAAGATAACTAGAAAGCCCAATAAGACTTTTTAAAATCAACTTTTACACAAAAGTAATAATAAAGTTAAAAATAAAAATAATAGACTAGAAAAAATATTTATATCAATTCTAACATTGAAAGAGCTCATTCAAATTAATTTGTTAAAAAATCGGTAGACCCCAGCAGGCACAAACAATACACACAAGAAGAAATGTTAAATAAAAAAATGAAAAAAGCTACACTATAATATCACTTTATATTCATTCTAATTAATACCCAATCTGGCAATGTTCTGGCACATTGTTATTGGTAATTTATACCAATACAAACACTTTTGGGAAACAGCATAGCGATCTATATCAAGATATAAAGATACATCTCTTGATTCATTCTTTGGAGATGCTGAAGGAAGTTATTCAAAAGAGGAAAAAAGCTATGCACAAAAAGATATTTCATTGCATGGGTTTTTTTTAAATAACAAGTATTGAAAATGTTTAACAATGAGGGAGAGTGAATTTAACTGTGATACATCAGCTCTGAAATAATACCACAGTTATAAAATAGTGCTGATGAAGAGAAACAATATTAAAAAGTTCATCACAGAATTTTAATTTTAAAAAATACTATACAAAATTCTATTCATACCCTGATTATAATTACACCAAAGTACGTCAGCAGGTGGGTGAAAACTAAACAAACAAAGAAAAACTGAAAATAGCTTTGTGTTTCAATTTTTTTCTGTGATATTCTCAGAATACTGGTACCCTAGACTCCACTGGGGGACCCAGGAGCCTATCATGGATGCAGGAGCAAAAACAGTCACAGTTCCCATCCCTAGTACAAGCCCTTGATGGTAAGCTTCCATGCAAAGAACCAGACTACGGCAAATTTCAGCGCTGCCTCAGAAACGCAGTCCTTGGCTCCAACACTGCAAAGATTTTCCAGTTCCCTCTCAGTCACCTCATTCATGGTTAAAGAAGAAAGCGCAGCTACCAGACAGGGTGACGACAGAAGTCCAGGCTCCGAGCCATCCGTAGCTGTTATTTTTCATTCACATGGGCATGTGCCGGATCTAGCAGATGAAAACCAGACCTACACCATTCCCCATGCGTGTGTGTGTGTTTTTTCCGACTGCTGCTTCTGTAACAGCTAAGTGCCAATTATCTCCCAAGCGTGAAAGCAAATATTGTGATAGCCCAACAAGCTCTACAAATGCTAGAGGACGCTGTGTTGTCTGTCTTGGCCTGGTGTGTCCTTATTCGCAATAACTACTCTCATTAAAGAAGGATCTAGTAGGGGCAAAGCCTTTTGTTAACACCTTCAGGTGTTTTTGTTCTTTATTTTGTTATTTATCTCTTGGCATTTTGTTGCAGCTTCTCTAAATCCAGTGGTAAATTTGTTTTTCTTTGCCTGGAGAAACTGCATCAAACCATCCGTCCATTCTCAGGATCCAATTTAACTTGGGGTTGATATGAAGACTGTCTTCAAATATTTGAAGGCTTGATATATTGCTCTGTGGGTGTGTTAGTCAGGGTTTCCTGGAGAAACAGAGCCAAAAGGAAGTGATAGATAGATAAATACATTGATATTTAGTTTAAGGAATTGGCTCACCCAACTTTGAAGGTTGGCAAGTTTAAAATATACAAGATATGCCAGTGGGCTTGAGACCCTAAGGAAGAGTTGATGTTGCAGCTAGAGTCTGGAGGCAGAATTCCCTCTTCCTCAAGAGATCTCAGCAATATTTTAAGGCCTTCTACTAATGAGATGAAGCCTACTCGCATTAAGAGGAGATAATCTGCATCACTCAAACCTACTGATTTAAATGTTGATTTCATCTCAAAATAACTTCACAGCAACATCTAGACTGATATTTGACCAAATATCTGGGTACTGTCGCTTAGTCAAGTTGACATATAAAATTAACTATCATGGAACAGCTAGAATTAGATTAATGACTAAATATTACAAAGATGTGTATTTTGCTATCTGATGGAATTGATTTAAACAAATTGAAATGGCTCACTCGTAAGGTAATGTGGTTCTTGCCCCAGGAATGTTCGAATTAACACTAGATGATCACCTACTAAGAATATAACAATTAAAATAATTTGATTGCATAGAAAGTTGGACTAGAGAATCTCTAGTGACTTCTAAATATTTTTTCTGATTCTAAATCCTATTATTGTATAATTAGTACAGATAATTCATGCAAACTAAGGTTAACTCCAAGAAATATATAATATTAAAAATTTTAACCCTCCTTCATCCCATTTCATGGATAAAAAAATTGAGATCTGAAGGGGTTCAATGACTTGTCCTAGGACTATAATCCAGGTCTCCCAATCTAATCTTTTTTCACTGCAATATGACCTGAGATGCTAACAAGTTGTTTCAAGACAGTCATCAACCACACACTATAGTTTCTCAAGGCCATTCTAAGTTTGCTTCCACCCTGCTCATCAACCCAACTTCCAAGAGAAAAGATCCTTATGAATAAGGGATATAATGGTCTCTAGAAACAAAATGAGGCTTCCAAAAGGGTGCCATTTTTATTGGGTTCTCAAAAAAGCTCTTCTTGATCAACTTTCAGCAAGGACTCTCTCGCCCAACCTGAAAGTACCACATGGGATTCAGGGAAAAGAAGACTTGAAGAGGAGAAGTCCGGATCACCAGAGAGGAATTTATAGCAGAATTTGGAAATGAATCCCCAACCACTTATAATGTGCAACCTTGGCCTAAATTAGCTTCTATGTTATACCCACATAGGCCTCTCACAGAATAAAACACCCACAAGACAGACAAACCCTGATCTTGCTGATTTGGCCCTCTTTCACTGAGTGACTTTGGTGGGTAATTGTTCAACTGAGGAGAAGAAAGTGAGAAAGGAAAGAAGGCAGCTGAGGGAAAAGAGAGCCCATTCTACCACTATTTCTCACAATCTCTCATCAGTATCAGAATAGACTGGTGGCTGAGGGGATTGGTAACACACACTTGCCACTTTTCAACAAACATGACTAACAGGCATGACATCACCAGGGACCTGCACCAAGTCTCAGCCTGTAAGCATCTTGAGCTCCTCCAATAGAGAAAAAGTAAGAGAAGACTGTACTATAAAAAGGCACAAACACCACTATTCCTCCCACAGCTTCACTGCCCTGTTCTGTACTTCCTGCTTCTTGTCCTCCTCTTCCGGACACAATCATGCCTCAAAGATCACCCCATGGGTGATATGCAACTGGCACCTCAACAGAGTTCACAAAACGTTTCTTTAATAACTTCTGTATTCACTGCTTTTGCTGTTGGAGAGGAATTTTTTTTCTTTGTGCCTCATGGTGTCTTTAGCCCATTGAAAGCATTTCTGACACATTTCCCTTTGTGGTTTTTAAAAGGAAGTAATTATGTAATGGCTGACTTCTTTTGGTTACGTGGGAAATCAACATCTCAGTAGCTTTTTCAGACACGCTTAATAAGAAAGCCATTAGAAAGCCAAAAGAGAACCCTATCATTATTTTCTGGTTTCCTCCTTAATTATAGACAATCATCCTGAAGGAGGGGGACAGCTTCTGTGACAAAAGTTGTCTAGCATTTAGCAGAACAATTTAGAACCAGATTGAACGGATCAACCTTATGTCAATTTGCAGATGCTTGACAAAAACTGCTTAAGGGGTGCCTGCATGGAATCAGAAGCTAATTCAGTCTCTTGTCCTTTCCCTTCACTCAGAAAATAGGGGTGTTTGTTTTGTTTTGTTTTCATTCTTTGCTCAGAAAGATTCAGGTGGATCTGTCTCAAAGACTTCTATTAAATATACTCACAAATTTGTCAACACGGGGGTATAAAAAGGCTCCTATTAAAGCATAATACATCCCAATATGCTCACTTTTTTTTTTGCCTATATAACATAAATAGTAAAAAAAAAAAAAGCCATCATAAAAGTCACGGAGATTTTTCCCACTTCCATATGCCCTCATTTGCTGTCTTCAGAAAATTAATTCTAAAGTTATCTTATGCTGCTTCTATTCCCAAACTAGTCTATACCACTAAGGTCAGAGAAACATGTTCCCGAGTCCAGTGTAGATGCCAGTTTCGGGGACTTGGAAACTGTCACTAAACACATATGCAGTCAAGTCAAACACCCTTGAATCCATAAGGAAACAACCTCTCCAGAAACGTCATGGAATGGCATACTGAAACAAGATGCAAGCTGCCTACCTGTTTTTCATTCAAGGTGTGTGTTTGCCTGGCTTTCCACAGTGCATGAAGCTGAGCAATGATCCCCATAGGAGGCTGTCCACCAATACTGTATGAAGGGCACACTGGCTTCTTACTACATGCAATTTCTCATTCTGTTTATTCAGTGCTGCTCAGTGATGTCCTACAGTCTTTGAGATGTAATGGACAGCATCTGAAATAGGAGGCAGGAAACTGCGATCATGCCTTTATTGTCACCTACATAACAAGTCCCCTTTCTGAATTGTAGATTTACCTATAAAACTAAAAAGACAAACGCTTTCTTCCCTTACCTCACTGGATTGTTTGAGAATCGAATAAAATAACGTTAATGAAAATTTTATTGACGGCAGGTTCTTAGGCTGTCATGTAGAAGAAATTGACATGAGGCCAGATTCCCACACAAAGCTTTATTGGGGGATTGTACAAGGGAGACAACTCAGGAGGAAGAGTTCTCTGGCTGGTTTCAAAAGCAGTTGTCCAGGATCTTTTATTAGATAAGGGAAGGGATGTAATGTCAAAGGAAAGGTATGTTATCATGATTAGGGAGGGGTTTTAACTGTGCAAGCATTAAAGAGTAATGTAAATTAAAGAGTAAGTGTAGGTACATACTTCTTCATATGTCACATGTACAAAAAATGGCAGATAAGCCCCGCCTGAGGATGGGATTTTAGTATTATAAGGAAATAGGAGTTATAATCAGACACTCTCTGGTCCTTGTCCACATGTGAATGAGAGGTGAGCAGGGAACTGTTGACCCAAGCAAGATTTATGGTGGAACACTATTTATCTTAATGAGTTTTTCAACGTTGAAGTCAGTAGGATAGTTCCAGGTGTAGTGTTATTGCCAAATCTGGTGGTTAAAGTATGTGAGAAAGGTTGAGTCTTATTCCTGCTCTGTCTCAAAAACAATGGCAAATCATAAAACACACAATCAATTCTTCACACTTTTTCATGGAATTAATCCCAAATGTGAAGATTTACTCTGCTATCTGTTTTACATGCATTTCTGGAAGTAGCCTCTATTATTTTTCATCCTGTCACAAGTCTCAGAAAGGTGAAATAACTTGTCCAAGTGACATAGCTGATAAATAGTGGAGCTGACACTCTATCAAAACCTCAGTGGCATCAAGAGCCTGCTCCCTCAAACACCAACATTTCTTCTCCAAAAATGCACAAGGGTGAATGTATACCAGTGAGGTGGGCCTGGGGCATTCCCAGAGCCACTACCTTCACCTTAATCTTTCAACATCATACAAATGGGATATCTAATACATATGAGACAGGCATTTTTTTATTGGTAAGTTTCTTAGTCTGCTTTCTGATACTATAACAGAATGCAACAGACTTGATAATTTACAAAGAAAAGAAATGCATTTCTCACAGTTCTGAAGGCTGGGAAGTCCAAGAGCATAGCACTGGCATCAGGCAGGGGTTATCTCCTTGGTGGAAGAGTGGATGGTGAAAGTGAACACACGAAACAGAGGAAATTGGGCTGAAATCTCTTTTATAACAAACCAGTCTCTCAATAACTAACTCCCTCCCACAATAATGGCATTAATCCACTCATGTGTGGCTTTGCCCTCATTACCTAATTACCTGCCAAAGGCTCCACATCAATTAAGTATCAACACGAGTTTCAGAGGGGACATTCAAACATAGCAGAAAGTAGTCCTTTCTTATAAAACATGTGTGGATGTTCCTTCAAATATCTTATGGATTCAATTTCAAAATTCATGCAATACAGAAGGCTATAAAGTAGGAGTAGATGAGGAGATTCTACAAATTTTCAACCTTCCCCCATGCTATCCCAGCCTACCCTGTTGTACCACCAGGTTAAGGACTGCTGACATTCCATGTGTTATGAATATTCTGAATGTGTTTTTTTTAAACACAAATAAGATATTCCACACACACTATTCTGCAACTCACTTTTAAGTTTAATGTGTGCTAGAAAACTTTTCTCATTAATACATATATATCTACCTCATTTTAATAGCTATAAACACTGAATTAATGCACCATCATGAAAGTACAGTGGCACTCTTAGATGGGCATATAGGCTACTTTTTAATGTCTGGGCACTTGTTTTTGTTATTATTGAAAAGCAGCAAGGAACAGCCTGTACACATAACTTTGCAAATGTGTGTGAATTTATCTACAAAGATAAATTCATAAAGGTAGAAATGGTGAGTCAAAATAATGGAGAATCTTAAATTTTTACAGATATTGCCAAATTGATCTCCAAATACTTGTACCAATTTGTTCTTCCAGGAACAACAATGTACAAATGTATCTCCTTGAGTAGATCTTAGCCAACTGAGAGGACTGTCAAACCTTTAAAGCTCTGCCAAGTCAAAGGCAGGGAGGAATGCTAATTTGTCCATTTATTTTTGTATTTCTTTTACTATCAGTGAGCATTAGTTTTTTTTCACTTGTTTATAAGACAGATCCATTCTTTTCCCTGTGTATCCCTTCTATATGTCTTACATACATTTTTCTCTGAACTTTTGATCTTTTTGTTTCCTGTTTTTAGAAGCAATTTGGATAGTACAGAAAAACTAGTACTTTTGTTACAAGTGTTGCCATTATTTTTTTCCTGGGCTGTCTTTTGACTTTCCTGTGGTATTTTTAAGTAATTTTTTTATTTTTATATAGGCAAATCTGTTTATCCTCTTCCTTATGGTTCTAAGTTTTATATCGTGCTCAAAAGAGTCATACCCATTCCAAGATCATTTTTTAAATTCATGAAAGTTTTATTCTAGTGTTTTTATAGATTTGTATTTTTACATTTAAACATTTGATTATTCTGGAATTTATTTTTGTATAAAAAAGGAAGTAGGTATCAAGTCTTACCAGGTGGAACAGTTACTCTTACCAGAAAACCATACAAAGTTCAAATAAAAAATTTATGTGGTGCAAGTATCACATATTGAATCTGTAAGGGCTGTGCAGCACCCTGACATTCCCTAGGCCACCTAAACCTTGACAAGCTCTTTACTCTGCCTACACGATGACCTTGCAGCGTGTGCAGCTTGCTGAATCAGACCTCAGCTTTATGTTCTTGTGTGGGATCTAGTAAATGCACTAACATCAATCTAGTTATTTTCCTAGTTCAGAAATTCTTAGACTTTTTGTGTGCCATGGGTCCTATTTTAAAGTAATATCTTTAAAATACATGTTTACAAAAGAAACAAATATATTAATATTCACAGACAGAGTTCTTGGTTTATGGACATTGGGTAAATTGAGACTTCTTTCCTTCCCCCAGGTGTTCCCAAAACACCACTTTTTGAAGGTAAACACAAAACCCTCTCCAGTGGCAGGCTCTGTCCCTGCTGCTGCCAACTGCTCTCTGAACCCTGGGCCTCTCAATGCCTCTTTTTTGTGGGCATTGACTCATACTTACTATTTTGCCACTCCCTACTCCATATCAGATGAACCCTGGTCAGATTCCTAAGAAGTGGACTAGATTAAGAAAAGTAAATTTATAGAAAATAATGCCACCTTCTCTTGTTACCTTTGTTTCCATGCTTATTTTCATTCTTTTTCTCCAGTCTCTGCCAACATCTCTTATCCTACTGCTTCCTACAAGGGTATCTCTGAATACTCAGTCATCCAATTTATTTCTTTGTATTCTAGTCCAGTTAAAATATGCAAAACAGAACATAGTCATATATTCTTGTGGGTATGGTCTATCATGAATTTTTTTGTTGGTCCCTAAATAAATGTACCTTTCCCCACGATACCATATTGAAAATCTTCCTGCTTCCTGCTTTGAGAAATGAGGTGACATCAAAATGTCATCTGTGAAGAACTGTTAACTGAGAATATTTTTAGAGCAGAAGGAAAATGATGACAATGGATTTGTGTGATGAGAGGACCCTTTGTGAATAAGGTATGAATTGAGTTGAGTCTTACATAAAGGGAAACTCTCCACTTGAAGACACCAGGAAGTCTGAAAACTGATTCCATCTGGTTTTTCTGTGATGTGTAACATTACTGGCTCATTAGTCTTTGCCTTTTCTCAAAGTCAGTCTAGCATCTGGATCAGTGATGTCAGGGCCCCCAAGGGCATCCCCATACCAAGAATCCTGTAGCCATGTGGGAGAATACCTTTGATTTCAAAGGCCAAAGGAAAATCAATAAACAATCTTTCGGTTCTTTGGTGACTGGAGAATGCATAAATTCCCCAAACTTTCCTTTTCCCTCTTTTTCTCTAACTCTGTTAAAAGACTACCTGAAAGGACAGAACTATAAAAAGTAAGTGATGAGTTCCCTGACAAAGGCAAGTGACATTAACAAATTCAAGTTTTCTCTCTGATGAACACTTTGGACTATAAACATACACACCTAAAGAATTTTAACCACTAAGTAACAAAGTTTTTGCAGAGTTAGTACATTAAAAAGATATTGAAGACATGAAAACACAGTTTTAAAACATGCTCACAGCTTGTAAGTAAAGATATAATTATCATCAACAACGGTAGTCTTCTTCACTGAACTTGACTGAAAATCATAAAAATTTCAAGTTATGAACTCAAAGAATGTATTTTAGACTTCACTTTGTATGATGTAAGTTTACTCATACTTATATGCACAACACAAGGCCAAAAAGAGACCATAGCAGTCACCTAGTCTAACCTGCTTTTACAGATGAGGAAATAGAGTATCAGAAAAGTTAAGTGAAGTTCTGGAGTCACAGTGAGTCAGTGTAGAACTGGAACAAAACCACAGATCTACTATCTTTGTGGTCTTTCTAATGACCCCAAACCAAATACCAGACACAAATTAGCAAGCTACATCATCTATAATACAAAATCATGCTGAACTAGCTATCTTGCTTTTGTTCCTCATATCTTCCACCATCCTTCCCCATTGGCCTTTCTGCTCCAGGAGCTTGACTGAATATGGACTACCTCAAGTGACTGCCTTGCTCTCTGATTTCCAGTTGAGTTTAGTCAAAGGGGAACCCCAGCAGAAGGGATAGAGGATAGAGAGACTTTGGGGCACTTACTCCCTAAAGTCCCTACATGTCAGTGTCATGAGATTAGAGCTCCACAGCTCTTTCTTTCCTTTCTCTTCATACATTCAGGTCTAATGGTGTGTATTAGTTTCCTAGGACTGCCATAAAAAATGACCATGCTTAAAATAACAAACATTTGTATAGTTCTGGGGATAGAAGTTTGAAACCAAGGTTTTGACAGGGTCATGTTGTCTCTGAAGAGTCTAGGAAAGGATTCTTCTTTGCCCCTTCATAGCTTCTGGTAGTTGCTGGCAATCCTTGGTGTGTAGTGGCATCACTCCAGTCTCTCCTTTCATTGTCACATGTTGTCTTGAATCTCTGTTTATGTCTTCTCCTCTTATTATAAGGATGGTAGACATATTATATTAGGATCCACCCTAACGACCTCATCTTAACTTGATTACATCTGCAAAGATTCTCTTTCCAAACAAGATCACATTCACAGGAACTGGGGATTACAACTTCAACATATCTTTTTTTGAGGGACACAATTCAACCCATAACATGATATTAATAATGCCCTGCTACTGTTAGCTCCAGAGTGCCTCATTATCCTGTTAATGGTCCACATATTCAATCTGCATCTCTATAAATTGTTCTTTTATTAAACTCTCCTAGAATTCCACTTCCATTTAGGATAAAGAAAACCAAGAGAATATTGCTTTTATCCTAACAATGAAAAAAGGCCAAATAATTTATACAATTATAACTTTTCTTAGGCCCATCAGAGAACTGAGAGCACAAAGCAACCAAGTGAAGTAAATTCCAATGAGTAATAGACCCCTCTTAGGAGAGACGGAGCACACAAGATATTTTCATTTTGACAGAACACAGAAAGAAAAAGCAGCTGCCATAAAAGTGGGTAAAAAGAAAACAAATAAAATTTTAGCAAATTCTTAAAGATCAAGGGTGGGCTAATGATACATTATGAAATCCCTAGAGCCCCATATACACGCAGAATCTATACCTACTCACAAACCTTTACTAGGTTCTCCTGAGAAAGATTTCAGGCAGGATAGGAAACTTGAGTGAGTCTCCTTCAATGGTGCCAATGTTTGGGTTGTGAACATTTGCTGCCATGGTGATAAAAGCACAAGGTCTCTCCCACTTACCAGACTATTTTTTTTATATGAAAGAAAAGTCTAAAGCTTCTGGGGTAAAAACAAAGTGTTCAGAAACATGACAAATTTCCCTTTCTTGAGAGGAAAGAAGCAAAAGTACTCTGTTATTGGAGTAAGAAACCTCCTGGAGGGTAAAGAAACTTTCTCTGGCCCAGGATCCTGCACTGACACAAAGAAGTGTCCTACTGCCACTGACAACAGGACAGAAAAATCCGACCACACAAAAGCTTCCACAGATACAAGGCAGACTTTGACTTAGATTGAGGGAATGGATAGCAAATTGAGAAAGTGACACCACTTAGCTCAAGACCTGCCTAAGACTAATGCTAGACCAGGAAAACAAAAATTATTCTTAGCACTATCACAAGCCTCACACCAAAAACAAACAACAGCAATCTATACCTGGGGGGATAAGGCAAGATTGTGAATAGACAACCAGTTTGTAATGAAAATGTGTGGGGACTACTAAAAACTAGTAGTAAAGCATAAATGTTGAGAAAAATCGTCAGCACCTCAGGCCCCACATAAAGTGCAAGGTAATAGCAGTCCAACAGTGAAGGAATTTAAAGTTTGTGGTTAACTAAAGGTAACTACAGTAACCACAAAACCTTAGCTCAGCATATCTACTGACAAGACTAACTCAAGCTTCCATAGTAATAGCATGAAATAAGACAGCCATGTCTAGTCCAGGACATAAACACTATTTACCTTAGACACCATTATTCTTCTACATATAATTTCTGGCAGTCAATCAAAAATAACAAGACAGACAAAATAACAAGATAAAGCAAACCACTATCAAGAGACAAAACAATTAATAGAATAAGACCCAGAGATTATCTGAATATTAGCACTATCAGACAAGGCTTCTAAAACAACTAGCTTAATATTTTTAAAAATATACTTGAATGAGTAGATAACATGAATGATGAGATGGAAATTTTAGCTAAGCAATACTAACTATCAAAATAGTCAAATAGGAAAGGTAGAGATAAAAATCATGATTAGGATTTGTGTTGTTATAGTTACCCTCAGGAAACATGATATCTGAAATTCAAAATTCTTGCAATAATACATAGTTTAAGAAAGAATAAGTAAAACTGAAGATAAGTCAAAAAGAAATTATACAAAGTAAAACAGAATAAAGAAAAAAACAGAGCATTAAAGAACCATGGTAGACTATCAAACAGTTTATTTAGTATATGTGTGATGGAAGTTCCAGAAAGAAAACAGAGAAAGAATACTGTAGAAGAAATATTCAAAGAGGTAATGACAAATTACTTCCCACAATCAATGAAAGATAACACAATATATCTAAGTAACTCAGAGAAGCACAAGCAAGGTAAAAAAACAAAAACACACATCTAGCATCTAGACACATCACATTCACACTGCTGAAATCAAAGAGAAAGAGAAAACAGGGCGTGGCAGCTCATGCCTTTAATCCCAACACTTTGGGAGGCTTAGGCAGGAGGATTGGTTGAGGCAAGGAATACATATCTATAGTGAGCCATGACTGTGCCACTGCACACCAGCCTGGACAACAGAGTGAAACCTCATCTCAAAAAAATAAAACAAAAGATAAAGAGACAATATTGAAGGCAACTAGAGAAAAAAGGAACATTACATACAGAATTACAAAAATATTATCAACTTCTCATCAAAAAATGTGCAAGGCAAAAGATCAGAGAGTGACATATTTAAAGTGCTGAAAGAAAAAAATTCAAGTTGGCAATATTATTTAGATTTTTCTGTATTCATACTAATTTTTCTGTATACTTGTTCTGTCAATTACTGATAGGTAAATGTTGAATTCTCTAACTTCAATATCAGATTGTGGATTTGTCTATTTATCAACCTAGATTTCAGCACCCAGAAAACATATATTTTATAAATGGGTGGAAAATAAAAAATATTTTCCAAAAAACAGAAGTTGAGAGAATTCATTGCCAGTAAAAATTACATTCAAAGGAGAGTTAAAGAAAATTCTGTTTAAAAAAAAAAAAAAAGGCAAGAATAACAGAAGATGGAAATTTGGAGCCACACAAAGAAATTTAGAGTAATGAAATGGGTAAAATCAGAATACATGTAAAAATATTACTTCTTAGTTCTAGTCTCTTTAAAAGAAAATTGACTGTCTTAAGCAAAATAACAACATATGAGGAATGTATAGTATATATAGCAGTATGATAAAAATATATGAGAAATATAACACAAAAGATGGGCAAGAGAAAATAAAAATACGGTTGTAAGGTCTTTATATCAATCAGGAAGTGAAGTAATAGTATTTAAACATAGACTGTAATATGATAAGATGCATTTTGTTGACCCTACATCAATTACTAAACAATTAAAAAACATATAACTATTAATTCTAGTGGAATTATAAGAAATACTCAAGCAATTCAAAATAAGGCAGGAAAGAAAATGAAACAAAAGAGGTGGTATATGGAAAACAAGCAGCAAGACAGTAAGATTTAAACCTAACTCCAGGCTTGGTGGCTTAGCCTGTAATCCCGTGCCTTTGGGAAGCTGAGGTGAGTGGATTGCCTGAGCCTGCGGGTTCGAGACCCACCTGGACAGTGAGACCTCATCTCTACGATAAATTAAAAAATCAGCCGGGAGCGGCCACTGCACTCCAGTCTGGGCGACAGAGTGAGACTCCAACTCAAAAAAAAAAGATTTAAACCTAACCATATCAATGATTACCTTAAATAAGAATGGGGTCTATCTATCTCCATTAGAAGGCAGAGATTGTCAAATTAGCAAGACCCAGGCTGGGCAAGGTAGCTCACACCCATAACCCCTGCACTTTGGGAAGCTGAAGTGGGAGAAGAGATTGAACCCAGGAGTTTGAGACTAGTCTGGACAACATAACAAGACTTCATTTCTACAAAAAATTAATTTTAAAAATATTTTAAAATAACAAAATAAAAATAGCAAGACTCAAATACATGGAATCTACAAGAAACCCACTTTATACATAAAGACAAAGATAAGTAAAAGGGAGAAAAGATATAACAAAATAACACTAATTAAAAGAAAACTGGATCTGACATAGTATACTTCCAAATAATGCATATTGCAAGATGTGAAGACCAATATTACATAATGATAAAGAAATACGATACACCCAAAAGACTTAATAATCCTAAAGGTACAGGTACCAGACATGAATTCCAAAATACATAAAACAAAAACAAATAGACACAAATAAGAAATAGACAAATCCACAATCTGACATTGAAGTTAGAGAATCCAACTTTCCTCTATCAGTAATTGACAGAACAAGTATACAGAAAAATTAGTATGAATATAGAAAATCTAAATAATATAAGCCAACTTGACCTACTTGACACTAGATAAAACTCCACTCACCACAGCAGAATACACATTCTTTTCAAGTGTACATAAAATATTCATAGAGAAAGCATGTTCTAAACTACAAAAAAAACTTAAACAACTTAAAATAAATGCAAGATATACTCTATAACTACAATGAAATTAAGCTAGAAATCAGTAACAAAGATATCTAGACAATCCTCAAATGTTTGAAAATCAAACACATTTTAAAATAAGAAAATCACAAGAATAAGTAGATGACAATCTTTCATATTGAATAAAATGAAAGCACAATATGTCAAATTAATGTGATGCAGGTCAAGTAGTGCTTGAAGGAAAATTTATAGCATTTAATGCTTATGTTAGAAAATATGAAAGGTCATAAATTGATGATATAACTGTCCACCTTAATTAATTAGAAAAAGAAGAGCAAATTATATCAAAGGCAAGCAGAAATAAAATACACGTAACAGCAGAAATCAATGAAATATAAGAAACAAAACCAAACTGTCTCACCAGGTTTCTAAAGAAAATGGAGTGTGGCTAGAATGAATATGTATTTAGTTACTAAATGGTTGAATTGTGAAACTAAAAAAAAGCAACCAACATTTGTGCAGTTCCAACCTATTAATACAATGTTTCCATATAGATTTGCCTATTTGGTCCCACAATGATCGTATTGGGCAAAGTAGTAGATCAATCTTCATTATTATCTACAGATAGGTGATATTTACAAGTGAGGTATTCATGTTAGGTGATCAGCCAAAGACTGAGCCAAGATATAATTTCAAAACTCCTGTTTCCAAATCTGTCTTTGTACTAACTGTTTCTGATTCTTTACACTGAATACTATGGAAATTTTGTGGAGGATTGAAGCATCTTATTCCAGCCTTCTGGGTGAACCCAGCATGAAGTAAATCAGGAACAAAATTCAAAATGTTTAGCCATGACTGAGTTATTTAAACATCAGAAAATTTTCATAGTACTTGAAGAAATTTCTTTCTCACCAGTATTTGTACATTTCAAATATGAAAGACTAGATTCCTCACGACCATCCCAAAAATATTACCCATTGGCTAAATAAAAGTCTATTTAAGTTTTTTTTCTCTTAACAGAAAGACATTTTCAATACATAACTAGATCTTTCCTTGTTGGACCTAATATATCTCAAATTACCTGCTTAGGAAGCATCATAGTTGGAAAGTAATTTGTATAAACTCTCTGTTCCATCTTGGATAAGTGGTAATCCAACTACTCCTTGGACACAACCAGGACTCTGAACTTACTTTAGCACATTGTACTCTCAGAAAACAGTAATAATTAGAAAATTTCTGCTATGATATGTTCTGCTCAAATCTACCTCCCTGCACCTTATGGCTTTAATGATAATAGAGAATCATTTAATGAAAATAATCATTCAGATTTACTTAATCTGGAAAATCACAGGTCATCATAATAAGAATGTCCTTTCCAGTGGAAACAAAAGGAGGTAATTCATTTCTGCTAATAGGCATTTGACTGGGTATCAATCCTAGCAGAGTGAGCAGTGGATTTCATCTGTATAAATTCTTACATGAATAACTGCTAGATGGTACTATGGAAGATTCAAGACCAGTTTCTGTGCCTCCATGTTTGTTCTTTTAAATATGTAGAGAGGAATGCAACAACTATTTGTTGAGTTTATATAATAAATTAGGCACCATACTGGACACTTTATAGAAACACTTATTTAGTTCTTACAATAGTGTCTACTGATGTATTATTATTCGCCATTTATGGATGAAGAAATAAAGGTTCAAATAGGTTAAATAACTTGTCTAAGGTTGTGGAGTTTATAAATAAAAATTCAGAGGTTTGAACGTATCTTCTAAGTTTCAAAGCAGATCTTTTCAGTGCATCATAGTGCCTTGATTAGCCAAATGTAGAACCTGGGTTGTCCTCTCCTGATTCCTTACACTAGATACTATGGAAATTTTGTAGCAGACTGAAGCACCTTATTCCTGCCTTCTAGGTGAACCTAGAGTAAAGCTGATCCAAAGCAAAATCCAAAACACTGAGCCATTGCTGTCAAGAAATGGACCAATTTATTAACAGTGTCTCCATTCTTCTTTCCCTGTTCACCTAACTCCCCCATCCAGATCGCTCTTGGAGTCCATAACACCCCAAGGCCCCAAACACCACCTGTTCTGAGTCTGCCTTTCCCAGACTTTGCTCCCTGCTCCAGACTGAGCCCTCTTCAAGGCCTAATGTGCTAACCTCTGAAAACTTAGTTCACTTCAGATACTACTGGGAGGGGTAGCATTTGAAAATAGGAGTCCTAGGAAGGTCACTGTGATAGAGTGAGGAGAGGTTTGGTGTTGAGCGCAGTAGAACATTTCAACCCTAAAGTTAAATATACAGTGATCTGGTCTGACCACAGTGGCAACCCAAACCAACATCTTTTTCCATAAAAATATCTCCATCATTTCACATCTGCTGCCTGGGATACTCGAGTTTAGCAAAAACTTGCATGGGATACTGTCAATATCTTCTTATTTTATTTTTTATTTTAGATTCAGAAGGTACAAATGCATGTTTGTTTGTTATATGAACATATTGTGTAATTGTGGGGATTGCGCACAAAGGAGTCCATTCCCCAGACAATGAACATTGTACACCATAGGTTATTTCTGAGCCCTAACCCTCCACCACACTTCTCTCCTTATTGGTGCTCCCAGTGTCTATTATTTTCATCTTTGTGGCCGTTTAGCTCCCACATATCAATGAGAACATGTGGTGTTTGGTTTTCTATTTCTGAGTCAGTTCACTTAGGATGGTGATCTCCAGCTCCATTCATGTTGCTGCAAAGGTTGTGATTTTCTTCTTTGTTGTTTTTATGATTGACAGTAGCTTGAAGGCTCAGTTTATTTCTTTTTATTCTTCATATTCCTGGTGTCTAATACAATTCCTAGCACATAGTAGAGGCTCAGTTACTGTGTGAAGAGTGAAAGAAAGAAGGAATGAACAGAAAAAATAGAATTGCGATGATTTGACACTGGTTACAGCTCAGTCAACTCAGCTAACTTATCTCTCTGGCCACTGTCCTAAGGAAGCAATGACATTAGCCATAACAAAACACACATTGCCATGTCTCCTCCATAGAAAAACAGTCTGAATAAACAGAATGGGAACTCTGATAATAAAAAGACCTCGTTCCAATGAGGGAGGCAAGCCAACACTATCTAAGTGCTCAGATATTCTGAACATGTAGAACTTGAGAAAAAGTGTGTCTAGACTTCTGGAGTAATTAAATCCTTAAAACAATGTCCTTTTTTCACTATTTCGTCAAGCTTTGGGGCATTTTAACCCAGTACTGTACAACTAATATAAATAGCTCTACAAGCCCAATTATATCTGTCATTTTTCCAATTTTATCTTCAGTCTCCTCCTGCCATTTCCTCAACCTTGAGAGAGAACCCCCAAACCTAAAGAGGGTCCCCTTGAGTATTCAGCAGTGTACTGCTCTGTGCATGAATATGGAGAACTACTAGAGACAACGAAAAGGACCATCCAAAAGGATTAGAGGAAGCAATGATCACACAGGGTCAAGAGAAATGCTTATTCCGACCAGTCAGACCAGAGAAATTCATATCTCACCAGGAATGAAGCAAAGTACTGAAGAAGGTTTTGCTCCAGTGGTGGGGAATAATTAGCCCTAGAGTTAGGATTATCAATATCACTGTCTTCCACCTCCACATCTTGTCCCACTGGAAGGTCTTCAGGAGCAATAACATGCATGGAGCTATCATCTCCATCTACCTACTGAAGGATCAGCCTAAAGCTGTTTACAGGTAATGTTTTTATGAGTAGAATAAATATACTCTAAAATAGCCATATGAAATATAATATAGAAAATACATGGTCATTTTTTTTTTTTTTTAAGCACAGGCCAGGCCATGTCTTCTCTGAGCTATGGATGCCATGTTTTCTTAACTTTGGTCCCCTCCCCTACCTTGGGGAGGTGAATCTCCTCTTTCTCTCTCTAATTTACTTTCTAGATAAACCATATTTTCCAATCTTAAAAAAGAAAGAAAGAAAATACATAAACCAGTAACTAAAATAAAATAGTCAAATACTTTGTACATAATTGTATTGCTACATTTTTATGACTAGCCGGTGTAGTCTGAGCATCAATCAGATCTACCTAATATATCTACAAAGAAAAATCAGAAAGGACCAACCTGTGTCTTAGTAACTTAACTACCTTCCAAAATAACACTCAGGGAGATTTATAGGAATACACAAATATCCATTGTTGCCTTGCTTTGTATACTGGTTTTGAAAGTCTGGTGCTAGTCTAATTTATTTGGCTTTGTAAGTAATTTCATTGTTTGCCTGGAAAGAGACCTTGAGGATTTTATTTTTATTTCTGAGAACTAGTAATTGTACCTGAATAAGTCTGAGATTTAATTGTTCAGGGTGAATTTTATCAGATGACTCCTTTCAATAGGTTGATTTAGGTTTATTTTTATTTCTGGAAAGTTTTCTTAGATTAGTTTTATTTTTTGTGACAAAAATGTATTTTTATTATGATTTGTGGCATAAAACGTACTGCATATCAATGGGAATAATTATATTTAATGCCAAAATGTTCACACAGTGGAAAGCATCAATGTATTAATTTTGTAGTAAATGTGTATTTAAGTATACATGTCAGACTTTGCAATAAAATGACTCCTGCCATTTCTGTGCCTACATTTAAACATTTATTTATTTATTTATTTATTTATTTATTTATTTATTTATTTATTTATTTATTTATTTGAGTTGGAATCTCACTCTGTTGCCCAGACTGGAGTGCAATGGCCGCTCCCGGCCACCGCAGCCTTGACCTGCTGGGATCCGGTGATCCTTCCACCTCAGCCTTCCAAGTAGCTGGAACTACAGGCGCACGCTACCACGCCCGGCTGATGTTTGATTTATTGTAAAAAAAACCAAAAAACAAAAACATTTAAAAAAAATTGTTTCCAATTTTCCAGATTATTTCCCTGCACTTTTCTCCAATTAAAAATTTATTCGAGCCGGGCTCGGTGGCTCAGCCTGTAATCCCGCGCCTTTGGGAGGCTGAGGTGAGTGGATTGCCTGAGCCCACGGGTTTGAGACCCGCCTGGGCAGGCGAGACCTCATCTCTACAATAAATCAGAAAATTAGCCCGGCGTGGTAGTGCGCGCCTGTAGTTCCAGCTACTTGGAAGGCTGAGGCGGAAGGATCACCGGAGTCCAGTTTGTCGAGGCTGCGGTGGCCGGGAGCAGCCACTGCACTCCAGTCTGGGCGACAGAGTGAGACTCTGACTCAAAAAAAAAAAAAAAAAAGTTTATTCCTGAGCTAGTAATAGTATGTCCACATAAAATTATATAAATTAGCACAGTACTCAAGTGAATGTGTGTGTCATGTTTAGGTTATAGTTTTAAATATTAGCTCTGTTCCATTGTTTTATTTTTCTTCTTCAGGGACTCAGATAACATGAGAATTATTCTTTCTTTGCCTGTCATCTATTTTTTACTACTTTCTGAATCTTTTTACTTATATTTTTATTACTTATTTTTCATTTGCTTGTTGTTTTCCTGTTTTCCTGCCCTTTCTTAGATTTTCATTTAGTCCATTCTCTCTTGTGCATTTTGTAACTTTTTCTTCATTTCTGAGACAATTTTGTCTTTTTCTACCATTTCTTTCCTGAACCGAATGAACTCTTTTTTCTTTTCTTTCTGTTTTTGCTTTGTTGTTGTTCCATTTCTGCTTTTTGTTTTTGAGTTTCATATCTTCAGATGTTTGTTCCAGTACAGTAATGTGCCACATAACAGCATTTCAGTCAATGATAAATTTCATATATGGCTTCGTGCTCCCATAAGATTATAATGGAACTGAAAAATTCCTATCACCCAGTGATGTCAAAGTCATCATAAAGTCCTGTGCAATGCATTGCTCTGGTATTTATGGTTGTGCTGGTATAAATAGACATGCTGCACTGTTAATTGTATAAAAGTATAGCACATACAATTGTGTAGTCAGTGTACATAATAATTGATAATAAGAAACTATACTACTGATGATACTGTTACTTGATAATGATAATAAACAACTATATATTTACTATATTATACTTTTAATCAATTTTTAGAATGTACTTCTTATAATTATTAAAAAAGAATGTTAACTGTAAGGCAACCTCAGGCAAGTCCTTCAGGAGGTATTCCAGAAGTAGGAATTGTTACCATAGGAGAAGATAGCAGCCCCATGCATGTTAATCCCCTTGAAGACATTCCAGTGGGACAAGATTTGGAGGTGGAAGACAGTGATGTTGATGATCCTTACCCTGTGTAGGGCTACACTATTGTGTGTGTTTGTGACTTAATTTTTAACAAAAACATTGGAAAAACAAAATTTAAAAATATTTAAAGACTTGTCAAATAAGCATATAAAGAATGAGGATATTTTTTACAGCTGTACAATGTGCATGTGTTTTAATTTAAATGGTATTACAAAAAGTCAAAAAGATAAAATTAATTTTTATAAAATAAAAAGTTACAGTAATCTAAGTTTAATTTATTATTGATGAAAAAATATTTTAAATAAATTTAGTGTAGCCTAGGTGTACAGAGATTATAAAGTCTACAGTAGTATACAGTGACATCCTAGGCCTTCACATTCACTTACCACTCACTCACTGAGTCACCCAGAACAACTGCCAGTCCTGCAAACTCCATTCTTGGGAAGTGCCCTCTACAAGTCCACTAATTTTTTTTAGCTATTAAACTGAATTTTTACTGTATTCTTTCTATGTTTAGATATACAAATAATTTTCGTGTCATATAATTGTCTACAGCATTTAGTAGAGTGACATGCGTAGGTGTAGGTGTATAGGTGTATAACCTGGGAGAAATAGGTCATATCATGTAACCTAGGTGTGCAGTAGGCTGTACCATCTAGGTTTGTGTAAATATGATGGAGTCCCAATCCCAATACCAGTCTGTGGTCTGATAGGAACCGGGCTTTATGGCAGGAGGTGAGTGGTCAGTGAGTGACTAAAGCTTTATTTGTATTTACAGCCACTCCCCATCACTCCCATTATTGCCTGAGCTCCATATTCTGTCAGATCAGTGGTGGCATTAAATTCTCATAGAAATGTGAACCATATAGTGAACTCTGTATGCAAGGGATTGAGGTTATACACTCCTTATGAGACTATAATGCCTGATGATCTGAGATGGAGCTAAGGTGGTGATCCTAGCGCTGAGGAGCAGCTGTAGATACAGATTAACATTATCAGTGAGGTTTGACTGCACAGAGACCATAATAAATCAATTGCTTGCAGACTCACATAAAAGCCTTATCAGTGAGTGGCAAGTGAGTTGGTGTATTTCAATTGTACAGCTGCATCTTGTGGCAGGCTTTAAGTCAGAATCCGACATTTATTTTAGTCTGCATGTGGCCCACCCATTATTCTACTTACTACTTCTGTCTGTGTCTTTTTCCCGTACTGTGTGCATGTCTCAGTCACAGTTTTGGTAACTATAGCCAAAATGAGTAAAAATCAAATGTCACTGGAGAGTTTCTTTGAAAAGAGGGAAAGACCCAATGATGAGACAGCAGAAGATAGTAATACTGCCAACAAAAAAACACCAAGAGTCCTACTTAAATTATGGATTAACTAAAACAGGTGATTCACATTCTCCAAGCCCATTTTGTATAATACGTGTGAATGGCTATGTAACAAAGCCAGGCTTTGCCACATGGATGTCAAGCTTGCTGCATTAAAAGACAAGCCTTTGGAGTGCTTCAAAAGAAAAAAAATGAACACAAAGAACAGAAGCAATTATTGAAGACCATCATTTCATCAAATGTGTCTGCACAGAGAGCATCATTCTTAGTGGCTAACTACATTGCTAAAGCTCAGGCGAGGAGTTGGTACTGCCTGCTGCTAAGGATATTTGTTGTGAGGCTGTGCAATTCAAAACATTAGCAGAGATTTTGAAAGAGACTGATCTAGGGCCGTCTTTCTCCCAGCTTTCAAAAGAATATAAGCATTACTTCTAAACCACAAAAGACCCCCAAACTGGGAAGGAATGGATCTGTGACCCATTTGTGAATAAGCCAAGTGAATTGACTTTCTCCCTGTTAGAAGAGGATCAACTGATTGAGATTGCAAATGATGGTGGCCTTAGAAGTATGTTTGAGACAACTTCAAATCCCTATACATTCTGAATTAAAGTAAAAATGGAAAATCCTGATATTGCCACAAAAGCATTGAAAAGTCTGCTTCCATTTCCAATATCCTATCTTGGTGAAGCAGGATTTTCCACAGTGAAAGCAATCAAAATAAGATTATCATGTGGACTGGATGCTTTGGGTATCACTGTCTCCCATCACCCCAGATGGGACCATTTAGTTGTAGGAAAACAAACGTAGGGCTCCCACTCATTCTGCATTAGGTGAAGTGCATAATTATTTCATTATATATTACAATGCAATAATAATGGAAATAATGCATGCAATAAATGTAATGTGCTTGAATTAGCCCCAAAACACTCCTTCCCCAGGTCCATGGAAAAATTGCCTTCCACGAAGCATGTCCCTAAAGCCAAAAAATGTCAGGGGCTGCTACTCTATCATGTCCCCACAATGACAAAGTCACCTAATAATACATATCTCAGAATGTATCCTCGCCATTAAACCACACATGACTTTATATTTAATTCTTTTTGGAATGTAGACCGACAATTTTCTTTAGCTTTGGGGTTGTTTTTCAGAAAGGGAATTTTTCCCAGTTGATGTGCATGTAAATTCATTTCCTGGTTTTTTGAAATATTTCTCAAAAACTTTCCTTTATTTTTATGCTATTACATATTTTCAACAGTTCCTAGTTTAATTCCTTTTCTGTTTAGAAAAGTCGGGATTTGGTCAGGTTTTGTTTGTTTGTTTAGGTGGTAGTGGACAGACTGTGAAACTCCCAGCTTTTTGGTTTTCTATTGTCTTCAAAGACATGAAAATTATTTCTCTTTCTTCTCTCTTTACTACCTAATTTTCAAAGAATGCTTCTTCCTTTCTTCCCTTTTGCCTTTTTCTCTCTCAGAAGAGAAATCAGGTTTTTTAAATCAGGTTTTCCTTTTTAAATAGAGTTTATCCCTTAAACTGCATGAATGTTCCATTTGTATGATATCTGGTTCTTTGTGACCCGAATACCCTGTATTCCTTAATGCTCCGAGTGTTTTCAGGTTTAGGTGGATTCCATCTTTCTAGAGGCCACTCCACCTGTCCTCAGGTCCCTTTATGAGTTTTTATCCGGTGTCTTCCTCCAAGTTTGTCTCTGCCTTTGCTTGACACAAAACTCCATGGTATAAAAAGGGAGCATGTGGTATCACAGCCCTGGTGTTTGCCACTTTTTCTGTTTCCTTGCTGTTATTGAACAGTTTCAGCATTCTTTCACTTTATGGAGAGATAATTGTCAGAGACTTTTCATAAATGCAGTTATGTCATTAGGAGAGGAGACTTGGGGGAATTGTTTACTACTCTGTTGCCATTTGTCTACAGCACCCCAAGTCTCTACTTTTAAAAGGTTTTTAAAAGTATAATATACATATGAAAAGTGCAGATATCATAGGTGTACAACTCATTAAACGTTCACATCTTCACATACCCATCCAGTCCTAAGAGCAAGGAAAGAACTTTCCAGCACCATGTAACCCTCCTGTGTTCCCTCCCTGTAGGCACGTACCCTCCTTGCCCTCTCTGCAAGGTTAACCACAGCACTGCTCTGTTGTTCTCATTTTTATACATTACAGAGATAAAGTTATACAGTGTGTACTCTTATGTGCCTGGCATGTATCATCATGTGTGTGAGATTCATCCTGACTGTATAGTTTGTTCATTTTCACTCCTGAACACTTGTCAATAAGACAACATTTATTTACCCATTCTATTGTATTGGAAGAAGGTTCAAGTTTTAGGGCTAATTTGAATAGTGCTGTTGTGAACATTTTTGTACATGCCCTTTGATGAATCCATATAAACGTTTCTGGGGAGGGGTATAGACCTAGGAGTAGTATTGTTTGTCCAGTATCTAAAAATCACTCCTCATGCTTGCTACACATCCTCATCAAAACTTGGTGTTATATATCTTTACTACTCCATCTGTTCTGGCAGTATACAGTGATATCTCGTTGTGATTGAACACCTATTCATCATTTATTGGCCAGTTCTCCTCATTTGGAAGAGTCTTTTTTGACCATTTTTCTTTTTTCCATCACTTCATTTTAAAGCAAAGAGAACTTTTCCCTGATGACTAGTGATTTCATCCTGTTCACAAAGCAAATTAGTCAGAAAGCTAAAGTTAGATATGGAACAACAGCACTGGATTCTTCAGACTTCTGCTACCATCAAATAGGGAATTTGGAGTTTGAATTATTATTGTTTGGTAACCATTTAAGCTGGATAATGACATGGCTATTGGTGAATTAGAGAGGCTAATCTAAAGATGGTGAGTGGATTATGGAAAAGAGAGCCTGTGGACAGATAAACCGGTTAGAAGACAAATGGTGTGAAAGTGGTCCAAACAGGGAGACACACAATAAGACTGGAAAATAAGGGATGAATCAGAGAGAAATTGGAAAGATTTAACAGAAATGAAAGCTTTCTCTAATCAGTTTTTAAACCCATGAGAAGAGAAGAATAGTGATAACTCAGAATTAGGCAAATCAGAAGACCACTTATTCTGGAAAAGAAAAGCATGAGTGTGGCATAAAATCCAATGATCTTGATATGTCAGCAGTATATCCAGGAAACAAAACATGACAGACAACTTAGAAACAAGAATTTTAGTTCAGGAGACACAAAGGCTAAAGATAGAGATTCGTGAATCATCTGTTAAAAAGTGACATAGAAGTGAAGATAACATAGAGAAAGAAGAACACAGGATCAAGAAGAGAAATGTCACCCCTAGTTAATGAGTGGAGAGAAGAAAAGAATTCAAGGAAGGAGTCAGAGGAGAGGGGCCAGATACGTAGGAGGAGAATCAGAGAAAAGTTAGAGATGGGTTAAAACAGGAGATGATCAGCACAAAAACCTCAGAGAAGTAAAACTGTATGAGATCCGGGGGAGGAGAAAAGCCTCTTAGATATAGCATCTATGTTGTCATTGGCAACAATGCAGACAATAGTTTCGGAGGAGGACTAGAGAGGAAATTCGTATTGTAAGACATTCGGAAGTGAACTGATCATCAGACAGTACAGCTTGCAATATATTAATAGAACACTATCAATGGCTTGAGTTGTGAAAAGCAGAGAAAAATTAGGTCAGAAATAAGGAAATGCAGAGTCAAGTAAAACTTTTTCAAAATAAAAGAGATCTGTGCTCAGATTAGGCAGACCGAAAGATGCCCACAAAAGAGCGATTGATTGATAATATTGGAAAGTAGAGGGATCACTATAGACCTGAGACTCACAGGTATAAGAAGATTTGAAATATTTCTCAACCAGACATGCTGGCACACGCCTGTAGTCCAAGCTACTAGGGAAGTGGAGGCAGGAGGATTACTTGAACTCAGGAGGTTTAGGCAGAGGTGAGCCAGGATCACGCACTCCAGTCTGGGTGACAGAATGAGACCTTGTCCCAAAAAAGAAAAAAGAAAAGAAAAGAAAAGGAAAAGAAAAAGAAAAAAGAAAAGCTAAATGTTCCTTATAGGGAGAGTAGTAAGGAATTCAGGATCTCTGACTCAGGGAAGAAAAGTGCTAAAATCCTTTCTTCTTCAATACAGTCTTAGATGGCATATAAAAACAATTTTTTAAAAAAAAGTATATGCAAATGTGAAAAAAATAAATTACTCAGATGCCATAAACAAAAAGGAGTTGAAAAACCAGAGAAGTGAGCCTTCACGTTGATGTCATTCTGCTAGGAAGGGAAGATGTGGCCATTGTTGTTGGTGACCTAGGGGTTTTGATATTTTGTCTGTGTGGGAATTAAAATTCAAGCCTCTGCTAAAATTAAGAGCCTTTAAAATCTACCATCATAAAATGGTGAATTAGGGGGAAAAAAAACCCAATCAACAGCACAGAAAGACATTAAAAAAAGTTGTTTGTCTCAAGCCTAGCCTTGAGGGGAGAAATATTTTCCCCAAGGAATTCATATATCTGGGTGTGGGCTGAATGTAGATTTTTGGTTTGAGTTTATATTGTCCACAAATATGCTAACTCCAAGAAACCAGCAGAAAAATTTGTTCCAGGTTGTAGATACTTTGGAATGTGACTGTAAAACAACTTTATGTTGGCTGTGTCCCCAGTATAGGACACATAGAAGTTCCACAGATTAAAAAAAAAGTTAACTAAGGAAAAAAATGAAGCAGTTCCACAAATACAGTGCCAATGATAATGTACTTGAAGCTCAATAATTGTGAATTCATAAGCAATATTTTATAAATATACTAACAATATGTCCACTGTAAGTGTAATAAACCACAGAATTAAAACTTCAACAAATTCAGATAATTAAACAATTTAAAGAAGAACATAAAATAAGTATGTGTTAAATGAGTAAGGACATAAAAAAAGACATGGGGAAAAACCTTAAGAGCAGTACACAGCTTAAAAATAAAATCAGGAAAGAAAAATGCTGAGAAGAAAAGTTACATTGAAAATAAGTCAAGTTTCTAAGAATAAAAACTTATGTAGCCATTGAAATGAAAAAATCTCAGCAAATGCATTAAATTGCAAAGTACACATAGAAAAAGAGAGATTTAGTGTACACAAAGATAGATCTGAGGAAATTGCTTAACATGAATCTCAAAGAGACAAAAAGTTGAAACTATCAGAAAGAGGTTAAAAGACAGTGTAAAATAAAAGGAATTTTAGAAAGAGATTCAACCAAAAGAAATAAAAAATTGTTTTGTCTACTTCTCATTTTTGTTTCTTTTGAGTACACAAATCAATCTAGAAAGCTTGAATTTTAAATTGGTCAACTTGACACAACTGGTATACTTGCTCTTCTCTTCTGATTATTCCAATCCGCATTCTTCTCCCTCTTCTTGGAAGTTCTTTAATAATTACAACCCTTACCTCACAATGTACCTTCTGCTTGTATACTGCCTTGCCTACAGTGATGAAGGTTTCACACATGCTAATCATATCTCCCCAATTAAACTGTAGGATTCTGAAAAAAATCATGTCTCATATCACTCTTGTGTTTCCAACAGTACCTGGTTTTACCTAATCTAAATTAGAATTTAAAAACGGAAGCAATATAATTAATGGTAAAAAACTGCATTTGAGCCTCCAACCTGTAATACTTTAACTTATCCTTTTTTAAAATTAGAAAATATAGTTTATTTAGAGAGCAAGGTAGGGGAGAGGGACTTTAACTTATCTTAATAAAGGCACATTCATTTATCTTTAAAAAAATTTTTTTAGAGACAGTGTCATGCTCTGTTACCGAGCCTGAAGTGCAGTGGCACAATCGTGGCTCACTGCAACTTCCAACTTCTGGGCTTAAGCAATCTTCCCACTTCAGCTTCCCAAGTAGCTGGGACTATAGACATATGCCACCACTTCCAGCTAACTTTTTAATTTTTTGTAAAGACAGAGTCTTACTATGTTATCCAGGCTAGTCTCAAACTACTGGCTTCAAGTGATCCTCCCGCCTCAGCCTCCTGAGTAGCTGGGATTAAAGTATGAGCCGCAGCACTCAGCTCTTCATTTGTCTTTTTTAATGCACAAAGCATATCCAATTCAAGAACAAGCACATGTTTCAACCAAGCCTGGCTGAACAAGAGTTCAGCTTAAATTTTATCTTTAGTTAAAATTTCCTCTAAGTACTCATTCTTTCAGTATGCATCCAGCAAGTTTGCATGCTGAACATATTTTGTAAATCAAACTATAAATAGCGATAATAAATGTCATATGTAAATTGATCTATTTTCAAGGTTTCTGAGTACAACAGAAGATCTGAATAATTTTTTGAATGGCTGACAAATACTTTTTTCTGCTTTTGCATTTGGATTTCTCCCAAACAACTGAGCAAATTTACCTAAAACTTCATCTACAATTCTCACAATTCTTATAAAGATAAGGTTAAAAATGGACATGAGAAAATTCACTTCTTAAAAAGGTAATTTTAAAAAGAGCAATGAAAATTAAGAACTTGAGCTGGATATGTGATCCTTACATTCCACATAGGTTTATTCCAATGACACAGTAAAGAATGCACGATGGTAAAATAAAATAATGAGTAGAGTATACCTAGGACCACAATTCATAGTGACATCTTTGATGTCCATTTCTGCATAAAATTCATTGTTAGGGCACAAGTTGAGGGTATTCCAAGCAATAATCTGCACTTTCTTCATAACTTCTAAAATGACTTAATGAAAGCAAGTCATATCTTTAAAAGGTTTCTGCACCATTAAAATAACTGGATTCCTTCATAACACCACTATATTCCCCATATCATGGAAATATAAATTGATGAACAGAAATAATATACTGATCAATAAAAAAAATCAGTGGCAGAAATTAATAGATCAGGAGAAAACCCAGCAAATTCGGAAAGAGAAAAACCCAAAGAGATTTGCTCTCATTCTCTTCCTTCCCCCAAACATCATACAAACATACACACACACACACACACACACACACACACACACACACACACACACACAAACACACAATTAAAGCCAAGAGAAAGAGACCTTCGTAGTCCATGGGCAGAAATGAAAAAGCTGTCTCATCTGACTGGGATATCAGCTTATGTAGTTTACACCTCACAAAAAACACAACTAAAGACATGAGATCAAGTCCTGCATGTCCTTTGCTAATCTAGTAGTTAATTTTCTTTACATAGAGTCATCCATTTTTGTGGGTGGGAAATTTGATCTAATGGTCATCTTGGCCAGAAGCTGAAACAAAATTCTAAATTCTAAAGGAAGTCTATACATGATATTACACTAATGCGATGTCAACTATTCCAAGCCCCTCAGGGTATCCATGCACTCAGCTCTTGTGGTAGTCCAAGCTTGCCTGTATGGGATGAGGTAAACAAACCAATCAAGCAGAACATGTGAAATTAATTTTGCTTTGCTCAGTTCAAAGGCTACCAAGCTTACAATCACCTATTGAGTAAGGACTTTTAGCCATGGAACTTTCCAGTTGAAATCTGCCTAACTTGAGTAACAGCCAAGAGCTCTCTCACCAACCTTTCCTAGGGGATCACAGGGACTTAATTCCTTCAAAGAATTCAGTCTTCTCCATCTACACACCATTCTATTTGTAAATGTGAGGCTTCTAACTCAAGAGAGGTTGTCTAATTAGCAGAGAGAGCAAAGGGACCTTGAAGAAGTCCATCTAGGGAATCAGGGCCTTGAGTATACAACAGGAGAGGAGCCTCAGCTTCATTTGTGACTCTCACAGAAAAGTGACAATTAAGTGCTCTGAGCTCCCTGTGAAAAAGAGGCCTATGCATATGTTCTTTTTTGCAAGCACTCTCCTTTGAAATGAATCCTAGAAATGTCACTTCAGAAGCCAAAAGAAATTATGTCTCCTGATTCTGTCACTCTGAAAGACACTGAGGAAATAACTTGTTTAGAGCTGTGCTACAGGCATTTGAAGGACAAGAGTAGACCTTTTTAGCCAAAGAAACCTAAATATGACTCCCCCATATGCAAACTGTCTAGTTAGTGTAGCACTTTTCTGTTAAGCCAAGATCCCAAAGGTACTTGAGGGAAAATTTTGTCTTTTACGATCAATCGCCCTGGATTAAACCTGTTTTTCTTTCTAATGTTATAATTTAAAAAAAAATTCATTATTGCATTCATAGTATAATAATCCAGATTACTCCCCCAAACAGAAAATTTTTCATTTGATTTCTTTACTATGAATATAGCATTATTTTCACTTTCATTACTTTGAGTGGGATAGGTTCAGGAGGAGAGTCTCCAGATCTAAAGACCATAGTCATTCTGCAGCCCTTTACCCATAGACGCCCTCTGCCAGTAGATTATTCTCAAATTTCCTGGAGTAACGTGTGTATACTAAAATACATAAATAAACAAACAAAACCTGAGAAATTGGAAAAAACCAAGCATTACGAGTCCAAGCCTCTACTGCGGCCCACAAAGGGGCTCTGCATCTCATGGGAAGAGGGTCAGAGTCACTAGCATCTGGAATTCAGATTCAGGTCAACAGACCAGAGTCATTTCTGTGCACCATTTTCCTGACCCTTGTAGGACTAAAGCATCTCAGGACACATATGTCGTATCAGTTGAGGAACTCAAAGTTACACGCGATTCAATTTTGTCCAGTACTATTTATACCCACAGTAATATGTTTATGTGGATTCATCTAGTTCTCCTTCAGAATTCATCATTATGCTCAACCCCAGTGCAAGACTGTCACCTTAGGTCACAGGGAAAGTTATGGCTCTTGACTTCATCTCTCCACTCCAAGTCTATTTTTCTTTGAAGCCACTTGACTCATTAACTTTAAGAATTCTAGCAAAAATTTCCTTCTGGTTTAAACTTCTTCAATAAAAAAACATGGTCTAGCCGGGCTCAGTGGCTCAACCTGTAATCTCGCGCCTTTGGGAGGCTGAGATGAATGAATTGCCTGAGCCCACGGAGTCAAGACCCGCCTGGGCAGCGAGACCTCATCTGTACAATAAATCAAAAAATCAGCCGGGCGTGGTAGCACATGCCTGTAATTCCGGCTACTCAGAAGGCTGAGACAGAAGGATCGCCGGAGCCCAGCAGGCGAGGCTGCGGTGGCCGGGAGCGGCCACTGCACTCCACTCTGGGCAACCAAGTGAGACTCTAACTCAAAAAAAAAAATGGTTTAGGTTGACTCCCTTGAGCTATCTATATTCTAAAAGCTTCCTCCCATTTTCTGAACCCCACTGATTCTCTAAAACTACATTGTCCAACACAATAGCACCAGTCATGTTATGTAAGTTTGAATGTTAATTAGAAGAAGATGGTGGACGAACCAGTCAGACTATGCGAGTCCCTGTGTGAGTATATGGAAAATTTTGTGTATGTGCTGGAGAGTGAGTGGGCATGTGAATGGCTGACTGAGTGAGGGCTAGGGAGCTAGTGACCAGGGCTCTCCTGATGCAGCAGCTAGTGCCACAGCTGCTAGGCTTGGACCTTAGTGATTCCCAGAATGCAGAAGCCAAGTACCATTTTCTTTTTTTTTTTTTTTTAAGTCAACAAACCCTCCCTGGGAAGAAAATGCTGGGAGAGATTGTCTAAGTGGGGACTCGTGAGCAAGTGGCCAGAACCCTAGTGCAGCAGCTGGTGCTGCAGCTTCTCTACTTCATCTCTGGCTCTTCCCAAGTCTCAGACATCAAGTACCATTATTTTTTTTAAATGGTCAAAAGTTTTCCTGTGAAAAAGTGGCAGAGAGAAACTATCACCTGAGGCTCTCCCTCACTATTGCAGCAGGAGAGAAACTGTTGGCCCCTGCCTTTGCCTCACCACTTTGGTCCCTGGCAGGGCACTAGTAGCAGGGGCTCAGAGGGAGTCCAGAGACAAAGTTCCATGGAAAAGGACAAGAGAGGCATCCTACCACCATCTTGAAGGTGGGGCAGGAAAGTGCTCTTACTTGCTCACTACAGAGCAACAGATCCAATCTCTGTGACTGGTGGATCAACTACTCAGGGATTGATCATGACCCAGAGGGAATATCCTGAAAGCACAAACTTTGGAGGGACCTTATGAGTGTTGAGTTCCAGGTGTCCCAATCCCTACACTGATCCAGCTGTGGGACAAAGGGTGTGGCTAGAAAAGGATGAGGAAGAACTCCAAAGAGATCAGTGGTGAGACAGAGCTGACCCAAATGCCCTCCTCCCCAGCAATCCTCTGAATGTCAGACCCACACAGTTGGGTCACAAGTGAGAGGGACAGACCCAGGTGGAGCCTTGACATCAGTCACAATAGAACTCTATTCCAGCATAGGACTGGTTGGGGCACCCCCTGTGAGTACATATCTGAGGAAGAGACAATCCTGCACCTCCTCACCAGAGGAGATCTCCCTGACCATATGAGAGTGGGAGGGGAGGACTGCAACCCCACCCACCTCCACTGCCCCTCCTCCTTTCCTGCTCCAGACACTGAGGAGAGAGTGAAAGAGGTGGCTCTGCAGGAGAGACCGGATTAGAGAAGCAATTACAGAGCCTGCCACAAGTGGGCAGGTTTTGTTTATTTTTAATTTTCCATTTTTAAAAAATTTTTAAATTTTTTTGACTGTTAGTTCATCTATTTTTTAATATTTTCCTTTGTGCATGAATGTGTATGTGAGGGTTTGACCTACATTCCCCTCCAAATCTTTTTCTTTTCTTTTTCTGTTTCTTTCTTCTTTTATTTGTCATTTTCTGTTTATGTGTGTATGTGAATGATTGCATATTCATCTTTCAATTTTGTTGTTGGTGGTGGTTTTTGCTCTTTTGTTCTTCTGGGTTTTTTAATTTTCATTTTTTATAGTTTAAGGTGAGTGTCAATATATGTGTGAGGGTTTGACCTGAATTTCTTTTTGTCCCCAACTCCAATCTTTCTGTTTTTCTTCTATATTCACTTTGTGCTAGGCATATGTGTGTGTGTGTGTGTGTGTGTGTGTGTGTGTGTGTGTGTGTGTGTATTTAGTTTTGTTGCACTGTTTTGTTTCACTTTGTTGTTTGTTTTGTTTGTTTTGCTTTACTTTGTTGTTATTCCAGTTTATTTGGGGAGGGTGTATATCTGTGTGTATTCAATTGCTTTTTGCATTGGCTTCTGCTTTGCATCATGATATAGAGTGGTGGTGGGGAGTTGGTCTCAGGGAACACATACCACAATAAGTGAACACTGTAATTTGCAAGTAGTTTTTGAATCCTAGAGCCCCATCCCCTACTTTATTCAAATTTTAAAAACTGCAAGAAACAGCAAAGCTACCCATCCACCATTCTATTTCAAAATAGAACAAATCCAGAGCCTGGATCAGGGAAGAATAGAGGACTGAGCAAACATCAGAAAGGAAAGCCCCTCCCACTGACACTGAATAACAGAACTAAAGAGAAAAAGATTTGTCACAAATGAGGAAAAACCAAAGGAAGACTTCAGGCAATTTCAAGTGTACCAAAGACAGAACGCCTGAAAAATCGCACCTTGGTGCCCAAGCAATGAAAGTCACCAATGACTGGCCCCAGAATATGAAAGGGATTAGGGAATGAATGGAAAGGTGAATAAGATTCAAGAAAGACAAGCTGTAACACTGAAAGAACTTATAACAGAGATTTTGGCAACAAAAAATTTCATCCAGGAAACAAATAACAAGATGACAAGCATGGAAAGCAGAATTAATCAAGCTGAAGAAAGAATCTGAGAACTTAAAGACCAGAACATGGAATTAACCCAATCTGTAAAAAGCATAGAAAGAAGACTCAGAAAGAAAGAACAAAGAGATGTGTGATTATATCAAAAGGCTGAACCTACACCTGGTTGGTATCTCAGAAGAAGAAAGGGAAATGGAAAACAAGTATTCCAGGAGGTAATCCAAGAAAACTTTCCCCATCTCACCAGAGATGTGACCAACCAACCACAAGAGATTCAGAGAACCCCCACAAGACATCAAATGAGAAGACCACCCCCTAGACGCAGAGTAATTTGCCTACACAACTAAAGAAAAAACTCCTAAAGGCAGCAAGAAAGAAAGGTCAGACTACCTACTGGGGAAAATCATTCAGAATAGCAGCAGACCTATCGGCAGAAACACTACAAGCAAGAAGGAACTAGAGCCCTATATTCAAAGTCCTCAAAGATAATAATTTCAACCAAGAATTTCCTACCCAGCCAAGCTCAGCTTCATCAGTGATGGGGAATTAAAATCCTTCCCAGATATCCAATCCCTAAGAGATTATGCAGCTTCCAGACCAGCTCTACAGGAGACACTTAAAAAGATATTAAGCACAGAAAAAAAAAAAAAAAGAATTATCACACACTCCCCAAGAGAATAGCAGAACACAGAATCAATAGAGAATACAGCACAAGAAACTTGAAAACACACACATACATTAACCCCAAAGTCCAAAGAAAACACTTTTTAAGAACACTATGACAGCAATAAACAATCACATTTCAATAATCAGCCTGAATGTGAATGGACCAAATGCACCACTGAAAAGAAACAGAATTGCAGACTGGATAAGAAACCATGGTCCAATTATTTGCTGCATCCAGGAGACTCATCTCACTATAAGGGATGCACACAGACTCAAAGTCAAAGGATGGAAAATGAATTTCAGATAAATGGATCACAAAAGGAGACAGGAGTTGCGATCTTAATATCAGACAAAAAAACCTTTAAGTTATCAAAAAGTTTAAAAGATGCAAAAGGACACCACATAATGATAAAAGGTTCAATCCATCAACAAGAAATATTCATCCTCAACATATATGCACCCAACACAGGAGCACCAGTATTTACAAAGCAACTACTAAGTAAACTAAAAAAAGGTATTGACTCTAACCCTATTATAGCAGGGGACTTGAATACCCCACTAACAGCCCTCGATAGATCATTGAGGCAAAAAATCAGCAAGGAGATTCAGAACCTAAACTTGACACTCGACCAAATGGACTTAATAGATACCTACAGAGATTATTTCACCCGAAAACCACAGAATATACATTCTACTCATCACCACATGGAATGTACTCCAAGATCAATCATATCCTTGGCCATAAATCAAGCATAAACAAATTCCATAAGGTTGAAATCTTGCCATGCACATTCTCAGACCACAGTGGAATAAAAATAAACATCAACATCAATGTTAATTAATTACAATTAAATAAATTTAAAATTCATTTCCTAATCACACTAACCACATGTCAAGTGTTCATGATCCACACATATTGATGGTGGCCTCAATATAGGACAGCATAAATATAGAATATTTTCATCATCACAGAAAGGTCTATTGGACAATACTGCTCTAGAAGCTATAGATTTCCTCCCTACTAAACTGCGATTTCCTTTATCTTCTCAAACATTGCAATCCTGAAACCCAACTAGTCCTTGATTATTAGGCTCCAGTCAAAGTGAGATTACACTAAATTTGCATTTATTTGTAGCAGAGGAAATTGCACCCTAGCCCAGACTTTTTTTAAACTTTTTATTTTGTGATAATTGTAGGTTCAGATGCAATTATATTATAAGAAATGATGCAGAGGGATCCCATAGTCCTGTCACCCAGTTTTCTCCAGGGGTTTTATCTTACATAAATATAATACAATATCACAACCAGGAAATTGACGTTGATATAATCCACTAACTTTATTCAGATTTTACTAGTTTCATACACACTCATTTATGTCTCATGTGTGTATTTAGTTCTACAAAATTATATCACATGCATAGATTCTTGGACCACCATCACTACCAAGATTCACAACAGTTTCATCACAAGAATCTCTCCTGCTACCATTTTGTAGCTTTGGAAGTTTTTAATAAAATCCAGCATACCTTCTTGATAAAAACCCTCAAACACCTAGGTACAGAAGGAACATACCTCAAAATAGTAAGCGCAATCTATGACAAATTCACAGCTAATATATTGCTAAATGGACAGAAACTAGAAACATTTCCCCTGAAAACTGGAACAAGACAAGACTGCCCACTCTCACCCCTCTTGTCCAATATTGTGTTGGAAGTCCTAGCTTGGGCAATTAGACAAGAGAAGGAAATCAGGGGTATCTAAATAGGAAAAGTGGAAGTCAAGTTATCCCTCTTTGCTGATGATATTATTCTATACCTTGAAAATCCAAGAGAATCTGTAAAAAATCTGCTTGCACTGATAAAGGACTTTGGCAAAGTCTCAGGGTACAAAATAAATGTGCAAAAGACAGTTGCATTCCTATACACAAAAAGCAAGCAGGCAGAGACCCAAATAAAAAGCACAATCCCATTCTCAATAGCCACCAAAAAAATGAAATACCTCAGCATCTTCTTAACCAGAGAAGTGAAAGACCTTTACAATGAGAATTACAAAACACTACTCAAAGAAATCCAAGAAGACATAAACAAATGGAAAAATATTCCATGCTCATGGATAGGAAGAATCAGCATTGTTAAAATGTCCATCTTACCAAAGGCAATCTACAGATTCAATGCAATACCCATTAAGTTACCAACATCATTCTTCTTAGACCCGGAAAAGACAATACAGAAATTCATATGGAAACATAAACAAACACAAATAGTCAAAACAATCTTTAGCAAAAGAAACAAAGCAGGAGGTATCACACTTCCATACTTCAAACTTTACTACAAGGCTACAGTAATAAAAACAGCCTGGTATTGGTACAAGAACAGGCACATAGACCAATGGAAGAGGATAGAGATTCCAGAAGCAAAGCTTCAGTTCCTCAACCAACTCATCTTTGACAAAGCCTCCAACAACAACCACTGGAGAGAGAGAAGAACCTATTCAGTAAATGGTGCTGGGAAAACTGGTTCACCACACACAGAAGATTGAAACAAGACCCCTACCTATCACCATACACAAAATTTAACTCTAAATGGATCAAAGACCTATATGTAAAGCCTCAAACTATAAGAATCTTAGAAAGCACAAGAGACACCTTTATGGTAATTGGACATTGGAAATGGGAACCAATTCCTATTCAGGACCCTAAAGGCCAAAACCTTAAGAAATAAGATAGACAAGTGGGACCTCATCAAATTAACAAGCTTCTGCAAAGCAAAAGAAACCATCAAGACAGCAGAGAGACAGCCCACAGAAAGGGAAAATATATTTACCAATTGTATAACTGACAAAGGCCTAAAATCTAGGATCTACAAGGAACTCAAACACTCTGAAAGGAAAAAAAGCTAACAGGCCCTTTAAAAAGTGGGCAAAAGACATGAATAGACACTTCTCAAAAGATATATGGGCAGCCTCATGAAAAGACACATGAAAAAGTGCTCAGCCTCACTCATCGTCAGAGAAATGCAAATCAAAACCACATTGAGATACCACCTAACCTCAGTAAGAATGGCCATCATTAATAAAACAAACAACAACAGATGCTGGAGAGGATGTGGAGAAAAAAGAATGCTTGTACACTGCTGGTGGGAATGCAGACTAGTACAACTTTTTTGGAAGACAGTGTGGCGATTTCTGAAAGAACTAGAAATTGACCTTCCATATGACCCAGCAATTTCCCTGCTG
>NW_007076569.1:121279-126326 GCF_000164805.1 Carlito syrichta | reverse complement strand
TGCAGCCATAAAGAAGGACAAATATATGAACTTTGCAGCAACTTGGATGAATTTGGAGTCGATCATACTCAGTGATTTATCACAGAAAAAAAGAACTGAGTTCTATATGTTTTTACTTACAAGCTGGCCTTGAACAATTATAATGCTATAAAAAAGCGATTGGCAGTAGTGGAAAACTGCCGGGGGAGGGGGGCCTGGGATTGGCAGTTGAGGGAAACTGCTAGGGGAGGGAGGGGCATACCTCAACAACAAGGGTACTTGCATGATCAATGTTTACATACCTAACCCTGAATTGTACTCCACATCTTTATAAAAAAAAAGTGAGTTTCGAATTTCAATATTAAGCAAATTAAAATAGAATGCCAATTCCAAAAAGAAAAAAAATCAGTGCCAATTAGTTAAAATTAAATAAGTTTAAAATTTATTTCCTAAATCACATTAACCACATGTCAAGGGTTCATGACCGACACATATTGATGGTGGCTTCAATATAGGACAGCGTAAACATAGAATATTTTCATCATCACAGAAAGGCCTATGGGACCATACTGCTCTAGAGGCTGCAGATTTCCTCCCTACTAAACTGTGATTTCCTTTATCTTCTCAAACATTGTAATCCTGAAACCCAACTAGTTATTGATTATTAGGCTCCAGTCAAAGTGGGATTACACTAAATTTGCATTTATTTGTAGCAGAGGAAATTGCACCCTAGCCCAGACATTTTTTTAAACTTTTTATTTTGTGATAATTGTAGGTTCAGATGCAATTGTATTATAAGAAATGATGCAGAGGGATCCCATAGTCCTGTCACCCAGTTTTCTCCAGGGGTTTTATCTTATATAAATATAGTACAATATCACAACCAGGAAATTAACATTGATATAATCCACTAACTTTATTCAGATTTTACTAGTTTCATACACACTCATTTATGTCTCATGTGTACATTTAGTTCTACAAATTTTTTTTTTTTTTTTTTTAGTCAGAGTCTCACTCAGTCGCCCAGACTGGAGTGCAGTGGCTGCTCCCGGCCACCACAGCCTCGCCTGCTGGGCTCAGGCGATCCTTCTGCCTCAGCCTTCCAAGTAGCCGGAATTATAGGCATGCACTACCATGCCCGGCTAATTTTTTGATTTTCTTATAGAGATGAGGTCTCGCCTGCCCAGGCGGGTCTCGAACCAGCGGGCTCAGGCAATCCACTCACCTCAGCCTCCCAAAGGCGCGGGATTATAGTTCTACAAAATTATATCACATGTGTAGATTCTTGAACCACCATCACTATCAAGACACACAACAGTTTCATCACAAGAATCTCTCCTGCTACCATTTTGTAGTCACAATCACCTGTCTCCCTAACCCCTGGAAACCACTAATCTGTTTTCCATCTTTATATAATTTGTCATTTCAATGATGTTATATAAGCTCAGTGTGGTGGCTCATGCCTATAATCCCAGAACTTTAGGAGGTTAAGGCAGGAGGATTGCTTGAATTCAGGAGTTTGAGTCCAGCCTAGGCAACACAGTGAGACCTTGTCCTTATTTAAAATCAAAACATTACCCAGGTATGGTGGTGCATACCTGTAGTCCCATATTCTGGGGAGGCTGAGGCTAAAGAATCACCTGAGCCCAGGAGTTTGAGGCTGTGGTGATACCGCACTCTAGCCTGGGTGACAGAATGAGACATATATATATACACACACACACATGGAAATGCACAGTATTGAACATTTTGAGACTGGTTTTTGTAATTCAACATAATTTCCTTAAAATCCACTTAAGTTGTTGAGTATATAAGTAGTTCATTCATTTTTATTTCTGATTAGTAGTCCATGGTATGGCCGTACCACTATTTGTTTAATCACTAACCCATTTAGAAACATTTGGGTTGTTCTAGTTTTGGGCTATTACATCTAAAGCCACTATGAGCATTTGTGTACAGGTTTATGTGTGAACATAGTTTTCACAATAAATGCGCAAAAATGAAATTCCTGTATCATATGGTAAATGCACATTTCATTTTTAAAGAAACTGCCAATGTTTTTCAGGGTGTCCCATTTACATCCCCACCTGCAATGTATGAGTGACACAATTTTTCTTCATTCTCATCAGCTTTTGGCGTTGTCACTACTTCTTGTTTTGACATTCTAATAGGTGTGAAATAATACATTCTTGTGGTTTTTATTTGTATATCTTGCTGGCTAATGATGCTAATCATCTTTTTCATGTGCTTATTTACCATCTGTACAACCTCTTCAGTAAAATGTCCGTCATGTCATTTGCTCACTCCCTAATTGGACTGTGTCTCCATTTTACTGTTGACTTTTGAGATCTTTATATATGCTAGATACTAGTACTTTGTGAGATATGTGATTTGCCAATATTTTCTCTTACCCAGTAGCTTGTCTTTCCATCCTCTTCATAGAGTCTCTCACAGAGCAAAATTTTTAATTCTTATGAGGTCCCATTTACCATTTTTTTCCTTTTCTGGATCATGTTTTTGATGTCAAGTCTATGAACTATTCACCTATCTCTTGGTCCCCCCAATTTTCCCCTTGCTTTTATAGTAAGCATAGTCATAACCTAGTTACTCTCTTTGCTTGTGTTCCCTGAAAGTAGAGCTTGAGACAAAGACTTTTGTGTGAGTTGAATACTTTACTGAGATATATTATGCCAAGCAAAAGGGATGAGTGACAGCCATGTCAGCAATGCAGACAAAGAGGAAGGGTCACTATAAACATACATTGTTAAGTTGGCTTCTATAATAGATAATTGGTTACTCAACCCTATAGGACTATCTGACAAACCGTACGAAACATGTTTTATAACTATAATCAGAAGAAGAAACATTTATCTACCAGTTTCCAAAACCCACTGATCAAAGATTATTCATCTAATATTAACATCCCCAACCCTTCAAGCTTGTATCTGCTGGAGTCCAAGTGGGTTTTCCAGGTATCTTTGCTCAACAACAGCAGAGAAGCTGGGGTGGGACACTAAAAGGAGTAAGAAGGGCCAGAGGCATGTGCAGGAAAGAAGGAAGTCAGACCCCTCGCAGAACTAATTTCCAGGGTGTCATAACCCTGAGGACTTATTTTTTTTAAAAAAACTGCATTTCTTTTTTTCTTGATCTGTCTATAACCCTTTTAAAGCTCAAGGGAGAAGCCGGGCTCAGTGGCTCAGCCTGTAATCCCACGCTTTGGGAGGCTGAGGTGAGTGGATTGCCTGAGTCCGCGGGTTCGAGACCCGCCTGGGCAACTTGGCGAGACTTCATCTCTATAATTAAAAAAAAAAAAAATTAGCCGGGTGTGGTAGCGCATGCCTGTAGTTCCAGCTACTTGGAAGGTTGAGACGGAAGGATTACCGGAGCCCAGCAGGTCGAGGCTGCAGTGGCTGGGAGTGTGCCACTGCACTCCAGTCTGGGCAATGGAGTGAGACTCCAACTCAAAATAAATAAATAAATAAAGTTCAAGAAAGAAAATGAATAAAAATCAGTCTGTGTAGAAAGCATGGATTAGATTGAAAATCAAATGCCAAAGTTTCTATTTGTATTAGAGAAGAACTGAAAGATAACCTACACATTATATCTGATATAAGTATTAAATGATATTAATGAATAGCCTCAATGCAGGTATGATGAGAAGTCAATGGGCTAATGATCTTCTAATCTGAAAGAGACAGGAAGGACCCACCCCACTGTCAATCTAAACACTATGTTGACTCAACGCAGTGTGTAGTCTCTATCTTCAACTGAACACTGAGTTAAAGAAAGCAGACAGCAGCTGTTTACATGGGAAATTAGTCCTCATACATCCAAAGAACATTCAGGAATTTTGGCAGCCTAAGATTATCAGAAAATAAGATTAGACTCTCTTGCTGTTGTCTTTAGAATTTGCAGTAAGGACATTTAACTCTAACTAAAAAGGTAACTGCAAGAATAAGCCAGGAGCTGTGAATATGCTTTTGGACTTTTTACACCTTAGATAAATCAGTAATAGTTAGATTTCTCTCCTTAGAGCAAAAGACATTTTAAAATACGGTATCAAAGTAGATAATACAAAATTAAGACAGTGAAAACAGTTTTAATGTAAGGAGAAATGTATCAATATTTCTATAAGGACTCTATGATTCCTTTTGATCTAAATTTTATATTAATCATTTATAATTATCCATTAAACTTTTTTTTTTTTGAGTTGGAGTCTTACTCTGTCACCCAGACTGGAGTGCAGTGGCCTCTCCCGGCCACCACAGCCTCGATCTGCTGGGCTCTGGCGATCCTTCCACCTCAGCCTTCCAAGTAGCTGGAACTACAGGCGCGCACTACCACACCCAGCTAAATTTTTGATTTATCATAGAGATGAGGTCTCACCAAGTTGCCCAGGTACTCTCGAACCCGCGGGCTCAGGCAATCCACTCACCTCAGTCTCCCAAGACGCGGGATTACAGGCTGAGCCACCAAGCCCGGCCATTAAATTTTTATATGGAAAAAAGTGGTAGAATTTATAAGGACGTAGCTCTGCTTCAGATTAGGGAACTGTCTTAGACAACATTTCACTAAGTGCATTGCATGGTTATAAAAAGACTTGTGTAAGCGGAGAGTTTCACAGAAAGATGTACTTGAGAAACTGTGTTAAACAAAGTAAGACAGTCCCTTTTTTGCGTGAGTATCACTTTGTTGAACGTTGAGATTCCCATAGGGGTCTAAGAGTATGCCCTACTCTCCGGGACTTCGTGGACAGGCACAGTTTTGATGAGCTTCTCACATTTAGTACACTCATGTTCTATGAAATATCCTTGAACAATGCTACTTAGCCAAACAAGTTATAGGTCAAACTAACATTTAACATGGTTTAAACATCTATATTTCTTCCTTGACAAATATATCTAAATTTGGAAACCTCAGATTCCCTGCCGGAGTCCAGCTCCAGCCAGGTTCAGGGTACCCTAAAGGTGGAGACAGCATCGGCGATTGGGGGGAAGAAGAAAGAGACAAAGAGAGAGAGAGAGAGAGAGAGAAAGAAAGAGACTGGACTCCAGTCTAGTGCAGAAGC